>NW_022589699.1:0-129321 GCF_009834535.1 Camelus ferus | reverse complement strand
ATCTCCTTCAATAAATTATATAGGTGGTACTAGCTCCAAATCTGTTAACAGTGAAACTGCAGGAATTCAAACCGGCAGTAGGAAACAGACAGAGAAACCAGAGTAAAAATTTCTCCTGCCAACACGTTCCATTGTGCTAGATGAACGAATTCCTCCACATGCCAGTACTGAGAGATAAGTGAGTATGAAAGCCGCCCTTCATTGCTTGTTATTAAGACAAAGATAATTTTCAGGTGCAAACCCCACACCATACATATATAAGGGGAAGTAATAGATCCAACACAGTTTTACAGTGAAAATACAGGAAATTCAATCCGCACTAGGAAACAGACTTAGAAACCAGAATTAAAGTTTCTCCTGCAACCTGTTCCCTTTGTGTAAGATGAACGAACGTCTCTCCACATGCTCAGATCTGAGAGTTAAATGTGTGAAAGCCGTCCTTCACCTAGCTGTTGGGAACACAAAGTTTCTTTTCAGTGCAAACTCCACTCCATACATATATACGGGGAGGTACTAGCTCCCAACTCGGTTTTACAGTGAAACCTGCAGGAACTTCAAACAGGCACAAGGAAACAGACTGAGAAACCAGAGTATAAATTTTCCAGCAACCCGTTCCATTTGTGCTAGATGAACGAACGTCTCTCCACATGCTCATTTCTGAGAGATAAGTGTCTGTGAAAGCCGTCCTTCAGCTAGCTTTTGGGAACACAAAGTTTCTTCCAGATGCAAAATTGACTCATACATATATATGGGGAGGTACTTGCTCCAAACTCACTTTTTACAGTGAAAACTGCAGGAACTTCAAACCGGCACTAGGAAACAGACTGAGAAACCAGAGTAAAAGTTTCTCCTGTAAACATTTCCATTTGTGCTAAATGAACGAATATCTCTCCACATGTTTCTGTTCTGAGTGATAAGTGTGTGTGAAAGCCGTCCTTCAACTAGTTTGTTGAGAACACAAAGTTACTTTCAGGTGCAAACCCACTCCATACATATATATAGGGAGGGTAATAGGTCCAACTTGATTTTAAAATGAAAACTTAGGAACTTCAAACTGGCACTTGGAAACAGACTGTGAAACTAGAATAAACGTTTTTTCTACAAACTGTTTCCCTTGATGCTAGATGAATGAACTTCTCTCCAAATGCTCAGTTCTGAGTGAAAATTGTGTGTGAAAGCAGTCCCTTCACTTAGCTTGTTGGGAACACAAAGTTACTTTTCAGGTGCAATCCCCAATCCATACATATATATGGGGAGGAACTACCACCAAATCTGTTTTACAGTGAAATTGCAGAACTTCATACTGGCACTAGGAAACAGACTGAGAAACCAGAGTTAAAGTTTCTACTGCAACCCTTTCCTTTTTGTGCTAGATGAACGAACGTCCTCCACATGCCCAGTTCTGAGAGATAAATGTGTGTGAAAGCCGTCCTTCACCTAGCTTGTTGGGAACAATGTTTCTTTCAGTTGCATACTCCACTCCATACATATATATGGGCAGGAACTATCTGCAAAGCGGTTTACAGTGAAAATAGCAGGAACTTCAAACCGGCACTAGGAAACAGACTGAGAACCAGAGTAAAAGTTCTCCTGCAGCCCCGTTCCCTTGGTGCTAGATGAACGAAAGTCTCTCCACATGTTCAGTTCTGAGGTAAATTGTGTGTGAATGCCGTCCTTCAAATAGCTTGTTGGGAACACAAGTTTCTTTTCAGGGAAACCCCACTCCATACATATATATAGGGAGGTACAACTCCAACTCGGTTTTACAGTGAAAACTGCAGGAACTTCAAACTGGCACTAGAAAACAGACTGAGAAACCAGAGTAAAAGTTTCTCCTTCAACCCGTTCCATTTGTGCTAGATGAACGAACGTCTCTCCACATGCTCAGTTCTGAGAGATAATTGGTGTGATAGCAGTCCTTCACCTAGCTTTTTGGGAACACAAGTTTCTTTCCAGATGCAAACTAGAATCCATATATATAAGGGGAGGTACTGGCTCCAACTCACTTTTACAGTGAAAATTGCATGAACTTCATACCGGCACTAGGAAACAGACTGAGAAACCAGAGTAAAAGTTTCTCCTGCAAACATTTCCATTTGTGCTAGATGAACGAAAGTCTATCCACATGTTAAGTTCTGAGAGAAAATTGTGTGAAAGCCGTATTTCAACTAGCTTGTTGAGAACACAAAGTTTCTTTTCAGTGGCTATCTCCTCTCAATAATATATATGAGGTGGTACTAGCTCCAAATCTGTTTTACAGTGAAAACTGCAGGAATTTCAAACCGGCAGTAGGAAACAGACAGAGAAACCAGAGTAAAAATTTCTCCTGCAACACGTTCCATTGTGCTAGATGAACGAATTCTCTCCACATGCTCAGTACTGAGAGATAAGTGAGTATGAAGCCGCCCTTCACCTTGCTTGTTATTAAGACAAAGATAATTTTCAGGTGCAAACCCACACCATACATATATAAGGGGAAGTACTAGATCCATCACAGTTTTACAGTGAAAAATACAGGAAATTCAATCCGGCACTAGGAAACAGATTTAGAAACCAGAGTAAAAGCTCCTCCTGCAAACTGTTCCCTTTGTGTAAGATGAAAGAACGTCTCTCCACATGCTCAGTTCTGAGAGTTAAATGTGTGTGAAAGCCGTCCTTCACCTAGCTTGTTGGGAACACAAAATTTCTTTTCAGGTGCAAACTCCAATCCATACATATATATGGGGAGGCACTAGCTCCAACTCTGTTTTACAGTGAAAACTGCAGGAGCTTCACACCGGCACTAGGAAACAGACTGAGAACCAGAGTAAAAGTTTCTCCTGCAACCCGTTCCCATTTTGCTAGATGAATGAAAGTCTCTCCACATGCTCAGTTCTGACACATAAGGGTGTGTGAAAGCCGCCCTTTACCTAGCTTGTTATTGAGACAAAGATACTTTTCAGGTGCAAACCCACACCATACATATATAAGGGGAAGTAATAGATCCAACACAGTTTTACAGTGAAAAATACAGGAAATTCAATCCGGCACTAGGAAACAGACTTAGAAACCAGAATTAAAGTTTCTCCTGCAACCTGTTCCCTTTGTGTAAGATGAACGAACGTCTCTCCACATGCTCAGATCTGAGAGTTAAATGTGTGTGAAAGCCGTCCTTCACCTAGCTTGTTGGGAACACAAAGTTTCTTTTCAGGTGCAAACTCCACTCCATACATATATACGGGGAGGTACTAGCTCCAACTCGGTTTTACAGTGAAACCTGCAGGAACTTCAAACCGGCACTAGGAAACAGACTGAGAAACCAGAGTAAAAGTTTCTCCTGTAAACTTTTCCATTTGTGCTAATGAACGAATATCTCTCCAAATGTTCTGTTCTGAGTGATAAGTGTGTGTGAAAGCCGTCCTTGAACTAGTTTGTTGAGAAACAAAGTTACTTTTCAGGTGCAAACTCCACTCCATACATATATACGGGGAGGTACTAGCTCCAACTCGGTTTTACAGTGAAACCTGCAGGAACTTCAAACAGGCACAAGGAAACAGACTGAGAAACCAGAGTATAAATTTTCCAGCAACCCGTTCCATTTGTGCTAGATGAACGAACGTCTCTCCACATCTCATTTCTGAGAGATAAGTGTCTGTGAAAGCCGTCCTTCACTAGCTTTTTGGGAACACAAAGTTTCTTTCCAGATGCAAAATTGACTCCATACATATATATGGGGGGTACTTGCTCCAACTCACTTTTACAGTGAAAACTGCAGGAACTTCAAACCGGCACTAGGAAACAGACTGAGAAACCAGAGTAAAAGTTTCTCCTGTAAACATTTCCATTTGTGCTAAATGAACGAATATCTCTCCACATGTTCTGTTCTGAGTGATAAGTGTGTGTGAAAGCCGTCCTTCAACTAGTTTGTTGAGAACACAAAGTTACTTTTCAGGTGCAAACCCCACTCCATACATATATATAGGGAGGTAATGGTCCAACTTGATTTTAAAATGAAACTTAGGAACTTCAAACTGGCACTTGGAAACAGACTGTGAAACTAGAATACACGTTTTTTCTACAAACTGTTCCCTTGATGCTAGATGAATGAACTTCTCTCCAAATGCTCAGTTCTGAGTGAAAATTGTGTGTGAAAGCAGTCCTTCACTTAGCTTGTTGGGAACACAAAGTTTCTTTTCAGGTACAATCTCCAATCCATACATATATATGGGAGGAACTACCACCAAATCTGTTTTACAGTGAAAATTGCAGGAACTTCATACTGGCACTAGGAAACAGACTGAGAAACCAGAGTTAAAGTTTCTACTGCAACCCTTTCCTTTTGTGCTAGATGAACGAACGTCCCTCCACATGCCCAGTTCTGAGAGATAAATGTGTGTGAAAGCCGTCCTTCACCTAGCTTGTTGGGAACACAATGTTTCTTCAGTTGCATACTCCACTCCATACATATATATGGGCAGGAACTATCTGCAAAGCGGTTTACAGTGAAAATAGCAGGAACATCAAACCGGCACTAGGAAACAGACTGAGAAACCAGAGAAAAGTTTCTCCTGCAGCCCGTTCCCTTGGTGCTAGATGAACGAAGTCTCTCCACATGTTCAGTTCTGAGAGTATATTGTGTGTGAAATGCCGTCCTTCAAATAGCTTGTTGGGAAACACAAAGTTTCTTTTCAGTGGAAACCCCACTCCATACATATATATAGGGAGGTACAACTCCAACTCGGTTTTACAGTGAAAACTGCAGGAACTTCAAACTGGCACTAGAAAACAGACTGAGAAACCAGAGTAAAAGTTTCTCCTTCAAACCGTTCCATTTGTGCTAGATGAACGAACGTCTCTCCACATGCTCAGTTCTGAGAGATAATTGTGTGTGATAGCAGTCCTTCACCTAGCTTTTTGGGAACACAAAGTTTCTTTCCAGATGCAAACTAGAATCCATATATATATAAGGGGAGGTACTGGCTCCAACTCACTTTTACAGTGAAAATTGCATGAACTTCATACCGGCACTAGGAAACAGACTGAGAAACCAGAGTAAAAGTTTCTCCTGCAAACATTTCCATTTGTGCTAGATGAACGAAAGTCTATCCACATGTTAAGTTCTGAGAGAAAATTGTGTGTGAAAGCCGTATTTCAACTAGCTTGTTGAGAACACAAAGTTTCTTTTTCAGTGGCTATCTCCTCTCAATAAATATATATGAGGTGGTACTAGCTCCAAATCTGTTTTACAGTGAAAACTGCAGGAATTTCAAACCGGCAGTAGGAAACAGACAGAGAAACCAGAGTAAAATTTCTCCTGCAACACGTTCCATTGTGCTAGATGAACGAATTCTCTCCACATGCTCAGTACTGAGAGATAAGTGAGTATGAAAGCCGCCCTTCACCTTGCTTGTTATTAAGACAAAGATAATTTTCAGGTGCAAACCACACCATACATATATAAGGGGAAGTACTAGATCCATCACAGTTGTACAGTGAAAAATACAGGAAATTCAATCCGGCACTAGGAAACAGATTTAGAAACCAGAGTAAAAGCTCCTCCTGCAAACTGTTCCCTTTGTGTAAGATGAAAGAACGTCTCTCCACATGCTCAGTTCTGAGAGTTAAATGTGTGTGAAAGCCGTCCTTCACCTAGCTTGTTGGGAACACAAAATTTCTTTTCAGTTGCAAACTCCAATCCATACATATATATGGGGAGGCACTAGCTCCAACTCTGTTTTACAGTGAAAACTGCAGGAGCTTCACACCGGCACTAGGAAACAGACTGAGAAACCAGAGTAAAAGTTTCTCCTGCAACCCGTTCCCATTTTGCTAGATGAATGAAAGTCTCTCCACATGCTCAGTTCTGACAGATAAGGGTGTGTGAAAGCCGCCCTTTACCTAGCTTGTTATTGAGACAAAGATACTTTCAGGTGCAAACCCACACCATACATATATAAGGGGAAGTAATAGATCCAACACAGTTTTACAGTGAAAAATACAGAAATTCAATCCGGCACTAGGAAACAGACTTAGAAACCAGAATTAAAGTTCTCCTGCAACCTGTTCCCTTTGTGTAAGATGAACGAACGTCTCTCCACATGCTCAGATCTGAGAGTTAAATGTGTGTGAAAGCCGTCCTTCACCTAGCTTGTTGGGAACACAAAGTTTCTTTCAGGTGCAAACTCCACTCCATACATATATACGGGGAGGTACTAGCTCCAACTCGGTTTTACAGTGAAACCTGCAGGAACTTCAAACAGGCACAAGGAAACAGACTGAGAAACCAGAGTATAAATTTTCCAGCAACCCGTTCCATTTGTGCTAGATGAACGAACGTCTCTCCACATGCTCATTTCTGAGAGATAAGTGTCTGTGAAAGCCGTCCTTCAGCTAGCTTTTTTGGGAACACAAAGTTTCTTTCCAGATGCAAAATTGACTCCATACATATATATGGGGAGGTACTTGCTCCAACATCACTTTTACAGTGAAAACTTGCAGGAACTTCAACCGGCACTAGGAAACAGACTGAGAAACCAGAGTAAAAGTTTCTCCTGCAAACATTTCCATTTGTGCTAGATGAACGAAAGTCTATCCACATGTTAAGTTCTGAGAGAAAATTGTGTGTGAAAGCCGTATTTCAACTAGCTTGTTGAGAACACAAAGTTTCTTTTCAGTGGCTATCTCCTCTCAATAAATATATATGAGGTGGTACTAGCTCCAACTCTGTTTACAGTGAAAACTTGCAGGAATTTCAAACCGGCAGTAGGAAACAGACAGAGAAACCAGAGTAAAAATTTCTCCTGCAACACGTTCCATTTGCTAGATGAACGAATTCTCTCCACATGCTCAGTACTGAGAGATAAGTGAGTATGAAAGCCGCCCTTCACCTTGCTTGTTATTAAGACAAAGATAATTTTCAGGTGCAAACCAACACCATACATATATAAGGGGAAGTACTAGATCCATCACAGTTTTACAGTGAAAAATACAGGAAATTCCATCCGGCACTAGGAAACAGATTTAGAAACCAGAGTAAAAGCTCCTCCTGCAAACTGTTCCCTTTGTGTAAGATGAAAGAACGTCTCTCCACATGCTCAGTTTCTGAGAGTTAAATGTGTGTGAAAGCCGTCCTTCACCTAGCTTGTTGGGAACACAAAATTTCTTTTCAGTTTGCAAACTCCAATCCATACATATATATGGGGAGGCACTAGCTCCAACTCTGTTTTACAGTGAAAACTGCAGGAGCTTCACAACGGCACTAGGAAACAGACTGAGAACCAGAGTATAAAAGTTTCTCCTGCAACCCGTTCCCATTTTGCTAGATGATGAAAGTCTCTCCACATGCTCAGTTCTGACAGATAAGGGTGTGTGAAAGCCGCCCTTACCTAGCTTGTTATTGAGACAAAGATACTTTTCAGGTGCAAACCCACACCATACATATATAAGGGGAAGTAATAGATCCAACACAGTTTTACAGTGAAAAATACAGGAAATTCAATCCGGCACTAGGAAACAGACTTAGAAACCAGAATTAAAGTTTCTCCTGCAACCTGTTCCCTTTGTGTAAGATGAACGAACGTCTCTCCACATGCTCAGATCTGAGAGTTAAATGTGTGTGAAAGCCGTCCTTCACCTAGCTTGTTGGGAACACAAAGTTTCTTTCAGGTGCAAACTCCACTCCATACATATATACGGGGAGGTACTAGCTCCAACTCGGTTTTACAGTGAAACCTGCAGGAACTTCAAACAGGCACAAGGAAACAGACTGAGAAACCAGAGTATAAATTTTCCAGCAACCCGTTCCATTTGTGCTAGATGAACGAACGTCTCTCCACATGCTCATTTCTGAGAGATAAGTGTCTGTGAAAGCCGTCCTTCAGCTAGCTTTTTGGGAACACAAAGTTTCTTTCCAGATGCAAAATTGACGCCATACATATATATGGGGAGGTACTTGCTCCAACACACTTTACAGTGAAAACTGCAGGAACTTCAAACCGGCACTAGGAAACAGACTGAGAAACCAGAGTAAAAGTTCTCCTGTAAACATTTCCATTTGTTCTAGATGAACGAATATCTCTCCACATGTTCTGTTCTGAGAGATAATTGTGTGTGAAAAGCCGTCCTTCAACTAGCTTGTTGAGAACACAAAGTTACTTTTCAGGTGCAAACCCCACTCCATACATATATATAGGGAGGTAATATGTCCAAAATGATTTTACAACGGAAACTGTAGGAACTTCAAACTGGCACTTGGAAACAGACTGTGAAACTAGAGTAAATATTTTTCTAAAAACTGTTCCCTTGGTGCTAGATGAACGAACGTCTCTCCATATGCTCATTTCTGAGAGTTAAGTGTGTTTGAAAGCCGTCTTTCACATAGCTAGTTGGGAACACAAAGTTTCTTCTTCAGGTGCAAACTACATTCCATACAAATATATAGGGAGGTATTACTCCAACTCGGTTTTACAGTGAAAACTGCAGGAAATTCAAACCGGCACTAGGAAACAGACTGAGAAACCAGTGTAAAACTTCTTCTGCAACACATTCCGTTTTTGCTAGATGAACGAACATCTCTCCACATGCTCAGTTCTGAGTGAAAATTGTGTGTGAAAAGCCGTCCTTCACATAGCTTTTTGGGAACACAAAGTTTCTTTCCAGATGCAAACTAGAATCCATATATATATAAGGGGAAGTACTGGCTCCAACTCACTTTTACAGTGAAAATTGCATGAACTTCATACCGGCACTAGGAAACAGACTGAGAAACCAGAGCAAAAGTTTCTCCTGCAAACATTTCCATTTGTGCTCGATGAACGAAAGTCTCTCCACATGTTAAGTTCTGAGAGAAAAGTGTGTGTGAAAGCCGTCCTTCAACCTAACTTGTTGAGAAAACAAAGTTTCTTTTCAGTGGCTATCTCCTCTCCATAAATATACATGAGGTAGTACTAGCTCCAAATCTGTTTTACAGTGAAAACTGCAGGAAGTTCAATCCGGCAGTAGGAAACAGACAGAGAAACCAGAGTAAAAATTTCTCCTGCAACACGTTCCATTGTGCTAGATGAACGAATTCTCTCCACATGCTCAGTACTGAGAGATAAGTGAGTGTGAAAGCCGCCCTTCACCTAGCTTGTTGGGAACACAAAGTGTCTTTTCAAGGGAAACCCCACTCCATACATATATAGGGTGGTCCACTCCAACTCGGTTTACAGTGAAAACTGCAGGAACTTCAAAACTGGCACTAGAAAACAGACTGAGAAACCAGAGTAAATATTTCTCCTGCAACCCGTTCCATTGTGCTAGATGAACGAACGTTTCTCCACATGCTCAGTTCTGAGAGATAATTGTGTGTGATAGCCGTCCTTCACATAGCTTTTTGGGAACACAAAGTTTTCTTTCCAGATGCAAACTAGAATCCATACATACATAAGGGGAGGTACTTACAACCAACTCACTTTTACAGTGAAAACTGCATGAAATTCATCCCGGCACTAGGAATCATACTGAGAAACCAGAGCAAAAGTTTCTCCTGCAAACTTTTCCATTTGTGCTACATGAACGAAAGTCTCTCCACATGTTCAGATTCTGAGAGATAAGTGTGTTGAAAGCCGTCCTTCATCTAGATTGTTGAGAACACAAAGTTTCTTTTCAGTTGCTATCCCCTCTCCATAATATATATGAGGTGGGTACCAGCTCCAAATATGTTTTACAGTGAAACTGGCAGGAACTTCAAACCGCACTAGGAAACAGACTGAGAACCAGAGTAATATTTCTCCTGCAACAGGTTCCATTGTGCTAGATGAATGAAATTCTCTCCACAGTGCTCAGTTCTGAGAGATAAGTGAGTGTGAATGCCGTCTTTCACCTGCTTGTTAGTAAGACAAAGATTCTTTTCAGGAGCAAAACCACACCATACATATATAAGGGGAGGTACTAATACAACATATTTTTACAGTGAAAATACAGGAAATTCAATCCGGCACTAGAAACAGACTTAGAAACCAGAGTAAAAGTTTCTCCTGCAACCTGTTCCCTTTGTGTAAGATGAACGAACGTCCCTCCACATGCTCAGTTCTGAGAGATAAGTTGTGTGTGAAAGCCGCCTTTTACTTAGCTTGTTGGGAACACAAATTTTCTTTTCAGGTTCAAACTCCAATCCATACATATATAAGGAGAGGTACAAGCTCCAAATAAGTTTTACAGTAAAACTGCAGGAACTTCAAACTTTCACTAGGAAACAGACGGAGAAACCAGAGTTAAACTTTCTACTGCAATCCTTTCCTGTTGTGGCTAGATGTACGAACGTCTCTCCACATGCTCAGTTTCTGAGAGATAAATGTGTGTGAAAGCATTCTTTCACCTAGCTTGTGTGGAACACAATGTTTCCTTCAGTTGCATACTCCACTCCATAAATATATATACGGGGAGGCACTAGGTCCAACTCGATTTACAGTGAAAACTGCAGGAGCTTCAAACCGGCACTAGGGAACAGACTGAGAGACCAGAGTAAAAGTTTCTCCTGCAGCCCGTTCCCTTGGTGCTAGATGAAACGAACGTCTCTCCACATGCTCATTTCTGAGAGTTAATTGTGTGTGAATGACGTCCTTCACATAGCTTTTTGGGAACACAGAGTTTCTTTTCAGGGGAAACCCAGCTCCATACATATATATAGGGAGGTACAACTCCAACTCGGTTTTACAGTGAAAACTGCAGGAACTTCAACCTGGCACTAGAAAACAGACTGAGAAACCAGAGTAAATATTTTTCCAGCAAACCGTTCCATTTGTGCTAGATGAACGAACGTTTCTCCACATGCTCAGTTCTGAGAGATAATTGTGTGCGATTAGCCGTCCTTCACCTAGCTTTTTGGGAACACAAAGTTTCTTTTCCAGATTGCAAACTAGAATCCATACATACATAAGGGGAGGTACTGACACCAACTCACTTTTACAGTGAAAACTGCATGAAATTCATACCGGCAGTAGGAATCAGACTGAGAAACCAGAGCAAAGTTTCTCCTGCAAACATTTCCATTTCTGCTACATGAACGAAAGTCTCTCCACATGTTCAATTCTGAGAGATAAGTGTGTGTGAAAGCCGTCTTTCAACTAGATTTTGAGAACACAAAGTTTCTTTTCAGTTGCTAATCCCCTCTCCATAATAATATATGAGGTGGTACCAGCTCCAAAAATGTTTTAGAGTGAAAACTGCAGGAACTTCATCACCGGCACTAGGAAACAGACTGAGAAACCAGAGTAAATATTTCTACTGCAACACGTTCCCTTGTGCTAGATGAACGAAGTCTCTCCACATGCTCAGTTCTGAGAGATAAGTGAGTGTGAAAGCCTTCCTTCACCTAGCTTGTTAGTAACACAAAGATTCTTTTCAGGAGCAAACCACACCATACATATATAAGGGGAGGTACTAGATCCAACATAGTTTTGCAGTGAAAATACAGGAAATTCAATCCGGCACTAGGAAACTGACTTAGAAACCAGAGTAAAAGTTTCTCCTGCAAACTTTTCCCTTTGTGGTAAGATGAACGAACGTCTTTCCACATGCTCAGCTCTGAGAGATAATTGTGTGTGAAAGCCGTCCTTCATCTACCTTGTTGGGAACACAAAGTTTCTTTTCAGTTGCAAACTCCAATCCATACATATATATTGGGAGGCACTAGCTCCAAATCGGTTTTACGGTGAAACTGTAGGAGCTTCAAACCGGCACTAGGAAACAGACTGAGAAACCAGAGTAAAGTTTCTCCTGCAATCCGTTCCCATTGTGCTAGATGAACGAATGTCTCTCCAAATGCTCAGTTCTGAGAGATAAGTGTGTGTGAAAGCCTTCCTTCAACTACCTTGTTGGGAAAACAAAGTTTATTTTCAGGTGCAAAATCCACTCCATACATATATATGGGGAGGTACTAGCTCCAACTCGGTTTTTCATGAAAACTGCAGGAACTTCAAACTGGCACTAGGAAACAGACTGAGAAACCAGAGTAAAAGTTTCTCCTGCATCCTGTTCCCTTTGTTCTTGATGAACATACGTCTCTCCACATGTTCAGTTCTGAGAGATAAGGATGTGTGAAAGAAGTCCTTCACCTAGAATGTTGGGAACAAAAGATTCTTTTCAGTTGCAAACTCCACTCCATTCGTATATACGGGGAGGTACTAGCTCCAAATCGGTTTTAACAGTGAAAACTGCAGGAACATCAAACCGTCACTAGGAACAGACTGAGAAACCAGTGTAAAAGTTTTTCTGCAAATCGTTCCCTTTGTGCTAGATGAAAGAACGTCTCTCCTCATGCTCATTTCTGAGAGTTAAGTGTGTGTGAAAGCCGTACTTCATTTAACTTGTTGGGAACACAAAGTTAATTTTATGTGCAAACACCAATCCATACATATATACGGGTAAGTACTAGCTCCAACACTGTTTTATAGTGAAAACTGCAGGAACTTCATTAAGGCACTAGGAAACAGACTGAGAAACCAGAGTAAAAGTCTCTCCTGCAACCTGTTCCCTTTGTGCTAGATGAACAAACCTCTCTCCACATGCTCAGTTCTGAAAGATAAGGGTGTGTGAAACACGACCTTACCTAGAATGTTGGGAACAAAAGGTTCTTTTCAGTTGCAAACTCCACTCCATTCATATATACGGGGAGGCTAGCTCCAAATCGGTTTTACAGTGAAAACTGCAGGAACTTCAATCCAGCACTAGGAAACAGACTGAGAAAACAGTGTAAAAGTTTCTTCTGCATATCATTCCGTTTGTACTAGATGAACGAAAGTCTCTCCACATGCTCAGTTCTGAGAGATAAGTGTGTGTGAAAGCCGTACTTCACTTAGCTTTTTGAGAACACAAAGTTTCTTTTCAGGTGCAAACTCCGATCCAAACATATATATGGGTAGGTACTACCACCAAATCGGTTTTACAGTGAAAACTGCAGGAACTTCATACTGGCACTAGGAAATAAACTGAGAAACCAGAGTTAAAGTTTCTACTGCAACCAGTTCCTTTTGTGCTAGATGAACGTACGTCTCTCCACATGCTCAGTTCTGAGAGATAAATATGTGTGAATTTCATCCTTCAACTATCATGTTAGGAACTCAATGTTTCTTTCAGTTGCATAACACACTCCATACATATATATAGGCAGGAACTAGCTCCAACTCGGTTTTACAGTGAAAATTGCAGGAACTCAAACCGGAACTAGGAAACAGACTGAGAAACCAGAGTAAAATTTTCTCCTGCAACCCGTTCCCTTGGTGCTAGATGAACTAAAGTATCTCCACATGCTCAGTTCTGAGAGTTAAGTGTGTTTGAAAGCCGTCCTTCACCTAGCTTGTTGGGAACACAAAGTTTCTTTCCAGATGAAAACTAGACTCCATACATTTATAAGGGGAGGTACTGGCTCCAACTCACTTTTACAGTGAAAATTGCATGAACTTCAAACCGGCACTAGGAAACAGACTGAGAAACCAGAGTAAAGTTTCTCCTGCAATCCGTTCCCATTGTGCTAGATGAACGAATGTCTCTCCAAATGCTCAGTTCTGAGAGATAAGTTTGTGTGAAAGCCTTCCTTCAACTAGCTTGTTGGGAAAACAAAGTTTATTTTCAGGTGCAAAATCCACTCCATACATATATACGGGGAGGTACTAGAACCAACTCGTTTTTACAATGAAAACTGTAGGAAATTCAAACTGGCACTTGGAAACAAACTGTGAAAGTAGAGTAAACGTTTCTCCTGCAACCCGTTCCCTTAGTGCTACATGAACGAACTTCTCTGCACATGCTCATTTCTGAGAGTTAAGTGTGTGTGAAAGCCGTCCTTCACATAGCTTGTTGGGAACACAAAGTTTCTTTCCAGATGAAAACTAGACTCCATACATTTATAAGGGGAGGTACTGGCTCCAACTCACTTTTACAGTGAAAATTGCATGAACTTCATACCGGCACTAGGAAACAGACTGAGAAACCAGAGTAAAAGTTTCTCCTGCAAACATTTCCATTTGTGCTAGATGAACGAACGTCTCTCCACATGTTCAGTACTGAGAGATGTGTGTGTGTGAAAGCCGTTCTTCAACTAGCTTGTTGAGAACACAAAGTTTCTTTTCAGTTGTAATCTCCTCTCCATAAATATATATGGGGAGGTACTAGCTCCAACTCTGTTTTACAGTGAAAACTGCAGGAACTTCAAACCGGCACTAGGAAACAGACTGTGAAACCAGAGTAAAAGTCTCTCATGCAACCTGTTCCCTTTGAGCTAGATGAACAAACGTCCCTCCTCATGCTAATTTCTGAGAGATAAGGGTGTGTGAAAGACGTGCTTCACCTAGAATATTGGGAACAAAAAGGTTCTTTTCAGTTGCAAACTCCACTCAATTCATATATACGGGGAGGTACTAGCTCCACTTCGGTTTTACAGTGAAAACTGCAGGAACTTCAAACCAGCACTAGGAAACTGACTGTGAAACCAGTGTAAAAGTTTCTTCTGCAAAACGTTCCCTTTGTGCAAGATGAAAAACGTCTCTCCTCTTGCTCAGTTCTGAGAGATAAGTGGTGTGAATGCCGTCCTTCACTTAACTTGTTGGGAACACAAAGTTTTTTTTCAGGTGCAAACTCCAATCCTTACATATATATGGGGAGGTACTAGCTCCAACTCGGTTTTTCAGTGAAAACTGCAGGAACTTCAATCCGGCACTAGGAGACAGACTTAGATACCAGAGTAAAAGTTTCTCCTGAAACCTGTTCCCTTGTGCTAGATGAACGAACGTCTCTCCACATGCTCAGTTCTGAGAGATAATTGTGTGTGAAAGCCGTCTTTCACCTAGCTTGTTGGGAACACAAAGTTTCTTTACAGTGGCAAACTCCACTCAATTCATATACACGGGGAGGTATTAGATCCAACTCGGTTTACAGTGAAAACTGCAGGAATTTCAAACCGGCACTAGGAAACAGACTGAGAAAGCAGTGTAAATGTTTCTTCTGCAAACCGTTCCCTTTGTGCTAGATGAAAGAACGTCTCTCCACATGCTCAGTTCTGAGAGATAAGTGGTGTGAAAGCCGTCCTTCACTTAGCTTGTTGGGAACACAAAGTTTCTTTTCAAGTGTAAACTCCAATCAATACATATATATGGGGAGGTACTAGCTCCAACTCGGATTCACAGTGAAAACTGCAGGAACATCAAACTGGCACTAGGAAACACACTGAGAGAAGAGTAAAATATTTTCTGCATCCTGTTCCATTTGTGCTAGTTGAACAACGTCTCTCCACATGCTCAGTTCTGAGAGATAAGGGTGTGTGAAAGACGTCCTTCAACTAGAATGTAGGGAAGAAAAAGTTTCTTTTCAGTTGCAAAACTCCACTCCATACATATATACGGGGAGGTACAAGCTACATCTCGGTTTTACAGTGAAAACTGCAGGAACTTCAAACCGGCACTAGGAAGCAGACTGAGAAAACAGTGTAAAATTTTCTTCTGCATCACATTCCGTTTCTGCTAGATGAACGAACGTCTCTCCACATGCTCAGTTCTGAGAGATAAGTGTGTGTGAAAGCCGTACTTCACTTAGCTTTTTGAGAACACATACTTTCTTTTCAGGTGCCAACCCCAATCCATACATATATATGGGGAGGTACTAACACCAAATCGTTTTTACAGTGAAAACTGCAGGATATTCATACTGGCACTAGGAAATAAACTGAGAACCAGAGTTAAAATTTCTACTGCAACCAGTTCTTTTTTGCTAGATGAACGAACGTCTCTCCACATTCTCAGTTCTGAGAGATAAATATGTGTGAAAGCCATCCTTCAACTATCATGTTAGGAACTCAATGTTTCTTTCAGTTGCATACTACACTCCATACATGTATATTGGCAGTAACTAGCTCCAACTCGGTTTTACAGTGAAAATTGCAGGAACTTCAAACCGGAACTAGAAAACAGACGGAGAAACCAGAGTAAAATTTTCTCCTGCAACCCGTTCCCTTGTTGCTAGATGAACGAACGTCTCTCCACATGCTCAGTACTGAGAGTTAAGTGTTTTTGAACACCGTCCTTTACATAGCTTGTTGGGAACACAAAGTTTCTTTTCAGGTGCAAACCACACTCCATACATATATATAGGGAGATACAACCCCTAATCGGTTTTACAGTGAAAACTGCAGGATCTTCAAACTGGCACTAGGAAACAGACTGAGAAACCAGAGTAAAAGTTTCTCCTGCAACGCGTTCCATTTGTTGTAGTTGAACGAAAGTCTCTCCACATGCTCATTTCTGAGAGATAATTGTGTGTGAAAGCCGTCCTTCACCTAGCTTGTTGGGAACACAAAGTTTCTTTTCAGTTGCAAACTACACTCTTTATATTTATATGGGGACGTACAACTCCAACTCCATTTTACAGTGAAAACAGCAGGAACTTCAAACTGGAACAAGGAAACAGACTGAGAAAGCAGAGCAAATGTTTATAATGCAAACATTTCACTTTGTGCTGAATGAACGAAATTCTCTCCACATTCACAGTTCTGAGAGATATGTGTGTGTGAAAGTCCTCCTTCACCTGGCTTGTTGGGAACATAAAGTTTCTTTTCAGTTGCAAATTACCCTCCATACATTTATATGGAAAGGTACTAGTTCCAGCACGATTTTACATTGAAAACTGCAGGAATATCATACCGGCACTAGGAAACTGTCTGAGAAGCCATAGTAAAAGTTTCCCCTGCAAATCGTTCCATTTGTGCAGATGAACGAAATTTTATACACATGCTCAGTTCAGAGATATATGTTTGTGTGAAAGTCGTTCTTCAACAAACTTGTTGGGAACACAAAGTTTCTTTTCAGTAGCATACTACATTCAATAAATATATATGGGGAGGTAAAACTCCAAAACCGTTTTTCAATTAAATTTGCAAGAACTTCACACCGGCACTAGGAAACACACTGGGAAACCAGACTAAAAGTTTTTCCTGCAAATCTTTCCCTGTGTGCAATATGAACGAATTTTTCTCCCCATGCTATATTATGAGAGATAAGTGTGTGTGAAAGCCGTACTTCACATAGAATGTTGGGAACACAAATTTTGTTTTCAGTTGCAAACTACAATCCTTACATTTATATGGGGAGGTAAAAACTTCAACTCTTTTTACAGTGAAAACTGCAGGAAAATCAAACCGGAACTTGGAAATAGACTGAGAAACCAGAGAAGAATATTCTCCTGCAAACCGTTCCCTTTGTGCTAGATGGAGGAAACTCTCACCAGATGCTAAGTTCTGAGATATAATTGTGTGTGAAAGCCGGCATTAACCAGCTTGTTGGGAAAACAAAGTTACCTTTTTGTAACAAACTACACTCCATACATATATATGGGGAGGTACAAGCTCCAAAACGATTTTACATTGAAACCTTCATGAAATTCAAACTGACATTAGGAAACATACTGAGAAACCAGAGTAAAAATTTCTCCTGCAATCCGTTCCATTTTTTGCTAGATGAACTAACGTCTCTCCACATGCTCATTTCTGAGAGATAAGTTTGGGTGAAATCCGCCTTCACCTATCTAGTTGAGAACACAAAGTTTCTTTTCAGTTGCAAACTACACTCCATATATACATGTGGAGAGGTATATGCTCCATAAATCTTTTACAGTGAAAACTGCAGGAACTTCAAAACGGCACTAGGAAACAGACTGAGATACCAGAGTAAAAACTTCTTCTGCAACACATTCCGTTTTTGCTAGATGAACGAACATCTCTCCACATGCTCAGTTCTGAGTGAAAATTGTGTGTGAAAGCCGTCCTTCACATAGCTTTTTGGGAACACAAAGTTTCTTTCCAGATGCAAACTAGAATCCATATATATATAAGGGGAGGTACTGGCTCCAACTCACTTTTACAGTGAAAATTGCATGAACTTCATACCGGCACTAGGAAACAGACTGAGAAACCAGAGCAAAAGTTTCTCCTGCAAACATTTCCATTTGTGCTCGATGAACGAAAGTCTCTCCACATGTTAAGTTCTGAGAGAAAAGTGTGTGTGAAAGCCGTACTTCAACTAGATTGTTGAGAACACAAAGTTTTTTTCAGTGGCTATCTCCTCTCCATAAATATACATGAGGTGGTACTAGCTCCAAATCTGTTTTACAGTGAAAACTGCAGGAAGTTCAATCCGGCAGTAGGAAACAGACAGAGAAACCAGAGTAAAAATTTCTCCTGCAACACGTTCCATTGTGCTAGATGAACGAATTCTCTCCACATGCTCAGTACTGAGAGATAAGTGAGTGTGAAAGCCGCCCTTCACCTAGCTTGTTACTAAGACAAAGATACTTTTCAGGTGCAAACCCACACCATACATATATAAGGGGAAGTACCAGATACAACACAGTTTTACAGTGAAAAATACAGGAAATTCAATCCGGCACTAGGAAACAGACTTAGAAACCAGAGTAAAAGTTTCTCCTGCAACCTGTTCCCTTTGTGTAAGATGAACGAACGTCTCTCCACATGCTTAGTTCTGAGAGTTAAATGTGTGTGAAAGCCGTCCTTCACCTAGCTAGTTGGGAACACAAAGTTTCTTTTCAAGGGAAACCCCACTCCATACATATATATAGGGTGGTCCAACTCCAACTCGGTTTTACAGTGAAAACTGCAGGAACTTCAACCTGGCACTAGAAAACAGACTGAGAAACCAGAGTAAATATTTCTCCTGCAACCCGTTCCATTTGTGCTAGATGAACGAACGTCTCTCCACATGCTCAGTTCTGAGAGATAATTGTGTGTGATAGCCGTCCTTCACATAGCTTTTTGGGAACACAAAGTTTCTTTCCAGATGCAAACTAGAATCCATACATACATAAGGGGAGGTACTGACACCAACTCACTTTTACAGTGAAAACTGCATGAAATTCATCCCGGCACTAGGAATCAGACTGAGAAACCAGAGCAAAAGTTTCTCCTGCAAACATTTCCAATTGTGCTACATGAACGAAAGTCTCTCCACATGTTCAGTTCTGAGAGATAAGTGTGTGTGAAAGCCGTCCTTCATCTAGATTGTTGAGAACACAAAGTTTCTTTTCAGTTGCTATCCCCTCTCCATAAATATATATGAGGTGGTACCAGCTCCAAATATGTTTTACAGTGAAAACTGCAGGAACTTCATCCCGGCACTAGGAAACAGACTGAGAAACCAGAGTAAATATTTCTCCTGCAACAGGTTCCATTGTGCTAGATGAACGAAATTCTCTCCACATGCTCAGTTCTGAGAGATAAGTGAGTGTGAATGCCGACTTTCACCTAGCTTGTTAGTAAGACAAAGATTCTTTTCAGGAGCAAATCCACACCATACATATATAAGGGGAGGTACTAGATCCAACATAGTTTTGCAGTGAAAAATACAGGAAATTCAATCCGGCACTAGGAAACAGACTTAGAAACCAGAGTAAAAGTTTCTCCTGCAACCTGTTCCCTTTGTGTAAGATGAACGAACGTCCCTCCACATGCTCAGTTCTGAGAGATAAGTGTGTGTGAAAGCCGCCTTTTACTTAGCTTGTTGGGAACACAAATTTTCTTTTCAGGTTCAAATTCCAATCCATACATATATAAGGAGAGGTACAAGCTCCAAATAGGTTTTACAGTAAAAACTGCAGGAACTTCAAACTTTCACTAGGAAACAGACGGAGAAACCAGAGTTAAACTTTCTACTGCAATCCCTTCCTGTTGTGCTAGATGTACGAACGTCTCTCCACATGCTCAGTTCTGAGAGATAAATGTGTGTGAAAGCATTCTTTCACCTAGCTTGTTGGGAACACAATGTTTCCTTCAGTTGCATACTCCACTCCATACATATATACGGGGAGGCACTAGGTCCAACTCGATTTTACAGTGAAAACTGCAGGAGCTTCAAACCGGCACTAGGGAACAGACTGAGAGACCAGAGTAAAAGTTTCTCCTGCAGCCCGTTCCCTTGGTGCTAGATGAACGAACGTCTCTCCACATGCTCATTTCTGAGAGTTAATTGTGTGTGAATGACGTCCTTCACATAGCTTTTTGGGAACACAAAGTTTCTTTTCAGGGGAAACCCAGCTCCATACATATATATAGGGAGGTACAACTCCAACTCGGTTTTACAGTGAAAACTGCAGGAACTTCAACCTGGCACTAGAAAACAGACTGAGAAACCAGAGTAAATATTTTTCCAGCAAACCGTTCCATTTGTGCTAGATGAACGAACGTTTCTCCACATGCTCAGTTCTGAGAGATAATTGTGTGCGATAGCCGTCCTTCACCTAGCTTTTTGGGAACACAAAGTTTCTTTCCAGATGCAAACTAGAATCCATACATACATAAGGGGAGGTACTGACACCAACTCACTTTTACAGTGAAAACTGCATGAAATTCATACCGGCAGTAGGAATCAGACTGAGAAACCAGAGCAAAAGTTTCTCCTGCAAACATTTCCATTTCTGCTACATGAACGAAAGTCTCTCCACATGTTCAATTCTGAGAGATAAGTGTGTGTGAAAGCCGTCTTTCAACTAGATTGTTGAGAACACAAAGTTTCTTTTCAGTTGCTATCACCTCTCCATAAATATATATGAGGTGGTACCAGCTCCAAAATGTTTTAGAGTGAAAACTGCAGGAACTTCATCCCGGCACTAGGAAACAGACTGAGAAACCAGAGTAAATATTTCTACTGCAACACGTTCCATTGTGCTAGATGAACGAAAGTCTCTCCACATGCTCAGTTCTGAGAGATAAGTGAGTGTGAAAGCCGTCCTTCACCTAGCTTGTTAGTAACACAAAGATTCTTTTCAGGAGCAAAACCACACCATACATATATAAGGGGAGGTACTAGATCCAACATAGTTTTGCAGTGAAAAATACAGGAAATTCAATCCGGCACTAGGAAACTGACTTAGAAACCAGAGTAAAAGTTTCTCCTGCAACCTTTTCCCTTTGTGTAAGATGAACGAACGTCTTTCCACATGCTCAGTTCTGAGAGATAATTGTGTGTGAAAGCCGTCCTTCATCTACCTTGTTGGGAACACAAAGTTTCTTTTCAGTTGCAAACTCCAATCCATACATATATATTGGGAGGCACTAGCTCCAAATCGGTTTTACAGTGAAACTGTAGGAGCTTCAAACCGGCACTAGGAAACAGACTGAGAAACCAGAGTAAAGTTTCTCCTGCAATCCGTTCCCATTGTGCTAGATGAACGAATGTCTCTCCAAATGCTCAGTTCTGAGAGATAAGTTTGTGTGAAAGCCTTCCTTCAACTAGCTTGTTGGGAAAACAAAGTTTATTTTCAGGTGCAAAATCCACTCCATACATATATACGGGGAGGTACTAGAACCAACTCGTTTTTACAATGAAAACTGTAGGAAATTCAAACTGGCACTTGGAAACAAACTGTGAAAGTAGAGTAAACGTTTCTCCTGCAACCCGTTCCCTTAGTGCTACATGAACGAACTTCTCTGCACATGCTCATTTCTGAGAGTTAAGTGTGTGTGAAAGCCGTCCTTCACATAGCTTGTTGGGAACACAAAGTTTCTTTCAGGTGCAAACTCCACTCAATACATATATATAGGGAGGTATTACTGCAACTCGGTTTTACAGTGAAAACTGCAGGAAATTTAAACTTGCACTAGGAAACAGACTGAGAAACTAGAGTAAAAGTCTTTCCTGCAACCTGTTCCATTTGTGCTAGATGAACAAACCTTTCTCCACATGCTCAGTTCTGAGAGATAAGGGTGTGTGAAAGACGTCCTTCACATAGAATGTTGGGAACAAAAAGGTTTTTTTCAGTTGCAAACTCCTTCCAATCATATATACGGGTAGGTACTAGCTCCAACTCGGTTTTACAGTGAAAACTGCAGGATCTTCAAACCGGCACTAGGAAACAGACTGAGAATCCAGTGTAAAAGTTTCTTCTGCAAACCGTTCACTTTGTGCTAGATGAATGAACGTCTCTCCTCTTGCTCAGTTCTGAGAGGTAAGTGGTGTGAAAGCCGTCCTTCAATTAACTTGTTGGGAACACAAAATTTCTTTTCAGTTGCAAACTCCAATCCATACATATATATGGGGAGGTACTAGCTCCAACTCGGTTTTTCATGAAAACTGCAGGAACTTCAAACTGGCACTAGGAAACAGACTGAGAAACCAGAGTAAAAGTTTCTCCTGCATCCTGTTCCCTTTGTTCTTGATGAACATACGTCTCTCCACATGTTCAGTTCTGAGAGATAAGGATGTGTGAAAGAAGTCCTTCACCTAGAATGTTGGGAACAAAAAGATTCTTTTCAGTTGCAAACTCCACTCCATTCGTATATACGGGGAGGTACTAGCTCCAAATCGGTTTTACAGTGAAAACTGCAGGAACATCAAACCGTCACTAGGAACAGACTGAGAAACCAGTGTAAAAGTTTTTCTGCAAATCGTTCCCTTTGTGCTAGATGAAAGAACGTCTCTCCTCATGCTCATTTCTGAGAGTTAAGTGTGTGTGAAAGCCGTACTTCATTTAACTTGTTGGGAACACAAAGTTAATTTTTATGTGCAAACACCAATCCATACATATATACGGGTAAGTACTAGCTCCAACACTGTTTTATAGTGAAAACTGCAGGAACTTCATTAAGGCACTAGGAAACAGACTGAGAAACCAGAGTAAAAGTCTCTCCTGCAACCTGTTCCCTTTGTGCTAGATGAACAAACCTCTCTCCACATGCTCAGTTCTGAAAGATAAGGGTGTGTGAAACACGACCTTACCTAGAATGTTGGGAACAAAAAGGTTCTTTTCAGTTGCAAACTCCACTCCATTCATATATACGGGGAGGCTAGCTCCAAATCGGTTTTACAGTGAAAACTGCAGGAACTTCAATCCAGCACTAGGAAACAGACTGAGAAAACAGTGTAAAAGTTTCTTCTGCATATCATTCCGTTTGTACTAGATGAACGAAAGTCTCTCCACATGCTCAGTTCTGAGAGATAAGTGTGTGTGAAAGCCGTACTTCACTTAGCTTTTTGAGAACACAAAGTTTCTTTTCAGGTGCAAACTCCGATCCAAACATATATATGGGTAGGTACTACCACCAAATCGGTTTTACAGTGAAAACTGCAGGAACTTCATACTGGCACTAGGAAATAAACTGAGAAACCAGAGTTAAAGTTTCTACTGCAACCAGTTCCTTTTGTGCTAGATGAACGTACGTCTCTCCACATGCTCAGTTCTGAGAGATAAATATGTGTGAATTTCATCCTTCAACTATCATGTTAGGAACTCAATGTTTCTTTCAGTTGCATAACACACTCCATACATATATATAGGCAGGAACTAGCTCCAACTCGGTTTTACAGTGAAAATTGCAGGAACTCAAACCGGAACTAGGAAACAGACTGAGAAACCAGAGTAAAATTTTCTCCTGCAACCCGTTCCCTTGGTGCTAGATGAACTAAAGTATCTCCACATGCTCAGTTCTGAGAGTTAAGTGTGTTTGAAAGCCGTCCTTCACCTAGCTTGTTGGGAACACAAAGTTTCTTTCCAGATGAAAACTAGACTCCATACATTTATAAGGGGAGGTACTGGCTCCAACTCACTTTTACAGTGAAAATTGCATGAACTTCAAACCGGCACTAGGAAACAGACTGAGAAACCAGAGTAAAGTTTCTCCTGCAATCCGTTCCCATTGTGCTAGATGAACGAATGTCTCTCCAAATGCTCAGTTCTGAGAGATAAGTTTGTGTGAAAGCCTTCCTTCAACTAGCTTGTTGGGAAAACAAAGTTTATTTTCAGGTGCAAAATCCACTCCATACATATATACGGGGAGGTACTAGAACCAACTCGTTTTTACAATGAAAACTGTAGGAAATTCAAACTGGCACTTGGAAACAAACTGTGAAAGTAGAGTAAACGTTTCTCCTGCAACCCGTTCCCTTAGTGCTACATGAACGAACTTCTCTGCACATGCTCATTTCTGAGAGTTAAGTGTGTGTGAAAGCCGTCCTTCACATAGCTTGTTGGGAACACAAAGTTTCTTTCAGGTGCAAACTCCACTCAATACATATATATAGGGAGGTATTACTGCAACTCGGTTTTACAGTGAAAACTGCAGGAAATTTAAACTTGCACTAGGAAACAGACTGAGAAACTAGAGTAAAAGTCTTTCCTGCAACCTGTTCCATTTGTGCTAGATGAACAAACCTTTCTCCACATGCTCAGTTCTGAGAGATAAGGGTGTGTGAAAGACGTCCTTCACATAGAATGTTGGGAACAAAAAGGTTTTTTTCAGTTGCAAACTCCTTCCAATCATATATACGGGTAGGTACTAGCTCCAACTCGGTTTTACAGTGAAAACTGCAGGATCTTCAAACCGGCACTAGGAAACAGACTGAGAATCCAGTGTAAAAGTTTCTTCTGCAAACCGTTCACTTTGTGCTAGATGAATGAACGTCTCTCCTCTTGCTCAGTTCTGAGAGGTAAGTGGTGTGAAAGCCGTCCTTCAATTAACTTGTTGGGAACACAAAATTTCTTTTCAGTTGCAAACTCCAATCCATACATATATATGGGGAGGTACTAGCTCCAACTCGGTTTTTCATGAAAACTGCAGGAACTTCAAACTGGCACTAGGAAACAGACTGAGAAACCAGAGTAAAAGTTTCTCCTGCATCCTGTTCCCTTTGTTCTTGATGAACATACGTCTCTCCACATGTTCAGTTCTGAGAGATAAGGATGTGTGAAAGAAGTCCTTCACCTAGAATGTTGGGAACAAAAAGATTCTTTTCAGTTGCAAACTCCACTCCATTCGTATATACGGGGAGGTACTAGCTCCAAATCGGTTTTACAGTGAAAACTGCAGGAACATCAAACCGTCACTAGGAACAGACTGAGAAACCAGTGTAAAAGTTTTTCTGCAAATCGTTCCCTTTGTGCTAGATGAAAGAACGTCTCTCCTCATGCTCATTTCTGAGAGTTAAGTGTGTGTGAAAGCCGTACTTCATTTAACTTGTTGGGAACACAAAGTTAATTTTTATGTGCAAACACCAATCCATACATATATACGGGTAAGTACTAGCTCCAACACTGTTTTATAGTGAAAACTGCAGGAACTTCATTAAGGCACTAGGAAACAGACTGAGAAACCAGAGTAAAAGTCTCTCCTGCAACCTGTTCCCTTTGTGCTAGATGAACAAACCTCTCTCCACATGCTCAGTTCTGAAAGATAAGGGTGTGTGAAACACGACCTTACCTAGAATGTTGGGAACAAAAAGGTTCTTTTCAGTTGCAAACTCCACTCCATTCATATATACGGGGAGGCTAGCTCCAAATCGGTTTTACAGTGAAAACTGCAGGAACTTCAATCCAGCACTAGGAAACAGACTGAGAAAACAGTGTAAAAGTTTCTTCTGCATATCATTCCGTTTGTACTAGATGAACGAAAGTCTCTCCACATGCTCAGTTCTGAGAGATAAGTGTGTGTGAAAGCCGTACTTCACTTAGCTTTTTGAGAACACAAAGTTTCTTTTCAGGTGCAAACTCCGATCCAAACATATATATGGGTAGGTACTACCACCAAATCGGTTTTACAGTGAAAACTGCAGGAACTTCATACTGGCACTAGGAAATAAACTGAGAAACCAGAGTTAAAGTTTCTACTGCAACCAGTTCCTTTTGTGCTAGATGAACGTACGTCTCTCCACATGCTCAGTTCTGAGAGATAAATATGTGTGAATTTCATCCTTCAACTATCATGTTAGGAACTCAATGTTTCTTTCAGTTGCATAACACACTCCATACATATATATAGGCAGGAACTAGCTCCAACTCGGTTTTACAGTGAAAATTGCAGGAACTCAAACCGGAACTAGGAAACAGACTGAGAAACCAGAGTAAAATTTTCTCCTGCAACCCGTTCCCTTGGTGCTAGATGAACTAAAGTATCTCCGCATGCTCAGTTCTGAGAGTTAAGTGTGTTTGAAAGCCGTCCTTCACCTAGCTTGTTGGGAACACAAAGTTTCTTTCCAGATGAAAACTAGACTCCATACATTTATAAGGGGAGGTACTGGCTCCAACTCACTTTTACAGTGAAAATTGCATGAACTTCATACCGGCACTAGGAAACAGACTGAGAAACCAGAGTAAAAGTTTCTCCTGCAAACATTTCCATTTGTGCTAGATGAACGAACGTCTCTCCACATGTTCAGTACTGAGAGATGTGTGTGTGTGAAAGCCGTTCTTCAACTAGCTTGTTGAGAACACAAAGTTTCTTTTCAGTTGTAATCTCCTCTCCATAAATATATATGGGGAGGTACTAGCTCCAACTCTGTTTTACAGTGAAAACTGCAGGAACTTCAAACCGGCACTAGGAAACAGACTGTGAAACCAGAGTAAAAGTCTCTCATGCAACCTGTTCCCTTTGAGCTAGATGAACAAACGTCCCTCCTCATGCTAATTTCTGAGAGATAAGGGTGTGTGAAAGACGTGCTTCACCTAGAATGTTGGGAACAAAAAGGTTCTTTTCAGTTGCAAACTCCACTCAATTCATATATACGGGGAGGTACTAGCTCCACTTCGGTTTTACAGTGAAAACTGCAGGAATTTCAAACCGGCACTAGGAAACAGACTGAGAAAGCAGTGTAAATGTTTCTTCTGCAAAACGTTCCCTTTGTGCAAGATGAAAAACGTCTCTCCTCTTGCTCAGTTCTGAGAGATAAGTGGTGTGAAAGCCGTCCTTCACTTAAATTGTTGGGAACACAAAGTTTTTTTTCAGGTGCAAACTCCAATCCTTACATATATATGGGGAGGTACTAGCTCCAACTCGGTTTTTCAGTGAAAACTGCAGGAACTTCAATCCGGCACTAGGAGACAGACTTAGATACCAGAGTAAAAGTTTCTCCTGAAACCTGTTCCCTTTGTGCTAGATGAACGAACGTCTCTCCACATGCTCAGTTCTGAGAGATAATTGTGTGTGAAAGCCGTCTTTCACCTAGCTTGTTGGGAACACAAAGTTTCTTTACAGTGGCAAACTCCACTCAATTCATATACACGGGGAGGTATTAGATCCAACTCGGTTTTACAGTGAAAACTGCAGGAATTTCAAACCGGCACTAGGAAACAGACTGAGAAAGCAGTGTAAATGTTTCTTCTGCAAACCGTTCCCTTTGTGCTAGATGAAAGAACGTCTCTCCACATGCTCAGTTCTGAGAGATAAGTGGTGTGAAAGCCGTCCTTCACTTAGCTTGTTGGGAACACAAAGTTTCTTTTCAAGTGTAAACTCCAATCAATACATATATATGGGGAGGTACTAGCTCCAACTCGGATTCACAGTGAAAACTGCAGGAACATCAAACTGGCACTAGGAAACACACTGAGAGAAGAGTAAAATATTTTCTGCATCCTGTTCCATTTGTGCTAGTTGAACAAACGTCTCTCCACATGCTCAGTTCTGAGAGATAAGGGTGTGTGAAAGACGTCCTTCAACTAGAATGTAGGGAAGAAAAATTTTCTTTTCAGTTGCAAACTCCACTCCATACATATATACGGGGAGGTACAAGCTACATCTCGGTTTTACAGTGAAAACTGCAGGAACTTCAAACCGGCACTAGGAAGCAGACTGAGAAAACAGTGTAAAATTTTCTTCTGCATCACATTCCGTTTCTGCTAGATGAACGAACGTCTCTCCACATGCTCAGTTCTGAGAGATAAGTGTGTGTGAAAGCCGTACTTCACTTAGCTTTTTGAGAACACATACTTTCTTTTCAGGTGCCAACCCCAATCCATACATATATATGGGGAGGTACTAACACCAAATCGTTTTTACAGTGAAAACTGCAGGATATTCATACTGGCACTAGGAAATAAACTGAGAAACCAGAGTTAAAATTTCTACTGCAACCAGTTCCTTTTTTGCTAGATGAACGAACGTCTCTCCACATTCTCAGTTCTGAGAGATAAATATGTGTGAAAGCCATCCTTCAACTATCATGTTAGGAACTCAATGTTTCTTTCAGTTGCATACTACACTCCATACATGTATATTGGCAGTAACTAGCTCCAACTCGGTTTTACAGTGAAAATTGCAGGAACTTCAAACCGGAACTAGAAAACAGACGGAGAAACCAGAGTAAAAGTTTCTCCTGCAACCCGTTCCCTTGTTGCTAGATGAACGAACGTCTCTCCACATGCTCAGTACTGAGAGTTAAGTGTTTTTGAACACCGTCCTTTACATAGCTTGTTGGGAACACAAAGTTTCTTTTAAGGTGCAAACCACACTCCATACATATATATAGGGAGATACAACCCCTAATCGGTATTACAGTGAAAACTGCAGGATCTTCAAACTGGCACTAGGAAACAGACTGAGAAACCAGAGTAAAAGTTTCTCCTGCAATGCGTTCCATTTGTTGTAGTTGAACGAAAGTCTCTCCACATGCTCATTTCTGAGAGATAATTGTGTGTGAAAGCCGTCCTTCACCTAGCTTGTTGGGAACACAAAGTTTCTTTTCAGTTGCAAACTACACTCTTTATATTTATATGGGGACGTACAACTCCAACTCCATTTTACAGTGAAAACAGCAGGAACTTCAAACTGGAACAAGGAAACAGACTGAGAAAGCAGAGCAAATGTTTATAATGCAAACATTTCACTTTGTGCTGAATGAACGAAATTCTCTCCACATTCACAGTTCTGAGAGATATGTGTGTGTGAAAGTCCTCCTTCACCTGGCTTGTTGGGAACATAAAGTTTCTTTTCAGTTGCAAATTACCCTCCATACATATATATGGAAAGGTACTAGTTCCAGCATGATTTTACATTGAAAACTGCAGGAATATCATACCGGCACTAGGAAACAGACTGAGAAGCCATAGTAAAAGTTTCCCCTGCAAATCGTTCCATTTGTGCAGATGAACGAAATTTTATACACATGCTCAGTTCAGAGATATATGTTTGTGTGAAAGCCGTCCTTCAACAAACTTGTTGGGAACACAAAGTTTCTTTTCAGTAGCATACTACATTCAATAAATATATATGGGGAGGTAAAACTCCAAAACCGTTTTTCAATTAAATTTGCAAGAACTTCACACCGGCACTAGGAAACACACTGGGAAACCAGACTAAAAGTTTTTCCTGCAAATCTTTCCCTGTGTGCAATATGAACGAATTTTTCTCCCCATGCTATATTATGAGAGATAAGTGTGTGTGAAAGCCGTACTTCACATAGAATGTTGGGAACACAAATTTTGTTTTCAGTTGCAAACTACAATCCTTACATTTATATGGGGAGGTAAAAACTTCAACTCTTTTTACAGTGAAAACTGCAGGAAAATCAAACCGGAACTTGGAAATAGACTGAGAAACCAGAGAAGAATATTCTCCTGCAAACCGTTCCCTTTGTGCTAGATGGAGGAAACTCTCACCAGATGCTAAGTTCTGAGATATAATTGTGTGTGAAAGCCGGCATTAACCAGCTTGTTGGGAAAACAAAGTTACCTTTTTGTAACAAACTACACTCCATATATATATATGGGGAGGTACAAGCTCCAAAACGATTTTACATTGAAACCTTCATGAAATTCAAACTGACATTAGGAAACATACTGAGAAACCAGAGTAAAAATTTCTCCTGCAATCCGTTCCATTTTTGCTAGATGAACTAACGTCTCTCCACATGCTCATTTCTGAGAGATAAGTTTGGGTGAAATCCGCCTTCACCTATCTAGTTGAGAACACAAAGTTTCTTTTCAGTTGCATACTACACTCCATATATACATGTGGAGAGGTATATGCTCCATAAATCTTTTACAGTGAAAACTGCAGGAACTTCAAAACAGCACTAGGAAACAGACTGAGAAACCAGAGTAAAAGTTTCTCCTACAAACAATTCCAATTGTGGTTGATGAACGAACGTCAATCCACATGCTCTGTTATGAGATATAATTGTGTGTGAAAGCCTTACTTCACTGTGCTTGTTGGGAACACAAAGATCCTTTTAAGTTGCAAACAACATTCCATAAATATATATGGGTAGGTACTAGCTCCAACTCCGTTTTACAGTGAAATATGAGGAACTTCAAACCGGCACAAGGAAACAGACTGAGAATCCAGAGTAAAAGTTTCTCCTGCAAACCGTTCCGTTTGGGCTAGATGAACGAAATTCTCTTCACATGCAATGTTATGAGATATAAGTGTGAGTGAAAGCCGTCCTTCACCTAGCTTGTTGGGAGCACAAATTTCTTTTCCGTTGCAAACTACACTCAATACATATATATGGGGAGGTACAACTCCAAATTATTTACAGTGAAAACAGCAGGAAATTCAAACTGGAACAAGGAAACAGACTGAGAACCAGAGCAAAAATTAATATTGCAAGCAGTTCCCTTTGTGATAGATGAACTAACTTTTCTCCACATTCTCAGTTCTGAGAGATAAGTGCGGGTGAAAGCCGTCCTTCACATAGCTTGTTGGGAAAACAAAGTTTCTTTTCATTTGCAAACTACACTCCATATATATATATGAGGAGGTTCAAGCTCCAACTCGATTTTACATTGAAAACTTCAGGAAGTTCATACGGGCACTATTAAACACACTGAGAAACCAGGGTAAAAATTTAAACTGCAAACCCTTTCCTTTGTGCTACATGAACGAAAGCCTCTACACATGCTCAGTTCTGAAATATAAGTTTTTATGAAAGCCGAATTTCACCTAGCTTGTTGGGAACACAAAGTTCTTTTTTTATGGTAACTACACTCCATAAATGTATATTGGGAGGTACTTGCTCAAACTCGGTTTTTCAGTGAAAACTTCAGGAACTTCAAATGGAATCTAGATAAAATTCTGAGAATCCAGAGTAATAGTTTCACATGCAAAACGTTCTGTTTGTGCAAGATGAACGAAAGTCTCTCCCCATGCTCATTTCTGAGACATAAGTGTGTGTGAAAGCCATCTTTCACCTACCTTGTTGGGAACACAAAGTATATTTTAAGCTGCAAACTATACTCCATACATATATATGGGGAGGGTACTAGCTCCAACTAGGTTTTACATTGAAAACTGTAGGAACTTCAAACCGGTACTATGAAAAATACTGAGAAACCAGAGTAAAAGTTTCTACTGCTACCCTTTCCATTTATGCTTGATGAACGTACATCTTTCCTCATGCTCAATTCTGAGAGATAAGTGTGTGTGAAAGCCGTTCTTCACCTAGATTTTTGGGAACACAAATTTTGTTTTCAGTTGCATATTACACTCCATACATATATTTGTGGAGGTAAAACTCCAACTCCGTTTTACAGTGAAAACTGCAGGAATTACAAAAGGCGATAGGAAACAGACTGAGATACCTGTGAAAATTTTCTCCTGCAACGAGTTCCCGTGGTGCTAGATGAATGAACGTCTCTCCACATGTTCATTTCTGTGAGGTAAGTGTCTGTGAAAGCAGTCATTCACCTAGCATGTTGTGACACAAAGTTCCTTTAGAGTTGCAAACTACACTCCATACATATATATGTGTATGTACTATTTCCAACACGGTTTACAGTGAAAACTTCAGGAAATTCAAACTGGCATTTGTAAACAAACTGAGAAAACAGAGTAAAAGTTTCTCCTTCAAACGGTTCCCTTTTTGCTAGATGAACGAACGTGCCAGCACATGCTAAGTTCTGAGAAATATATGTGTGTATGAAAACCGTTCTTCACCTAGCTTGTTGGGAACACATAGTTTCTTTTCAGTTGCAAATTAACTCAATACTTATATACGGGTGGTACAAGCTGCAACACCGTTTTACATTGAAAACTGCAGGAACATCAACCGACACTAGGAAACAGACTGAGAAACCAGAGTAAAACTTTCTCCTACAAACCGTTCCATGTGGTAGTTGAACGAAAGTCTCTCTTCATGCACAGTTATGAGATATAAGTTTGTGTGAAATCCTTACTTCTCTTTGCTTGTTGGGAACACAAAGATCGTTTCCAGTTGCAAACAACTCTCCATAAATATATATGGGGAGGTACTATATCCAACAACGTTTTACAGTGAAAACTGCTGGAATTTCAAACAGGCAATAGGAAACAGACAGATAAACCAGAGTAAAGTTTCTCCTGCAAACACTTCCCTTTGTGCTAGATGAACGAACGTCTCTCCCCATGATCATTTCTGAGAGATAAGTGTGTGTGAAAGCCATTCTTAACCTAGCATTTTGGGAACACAAAGTTTCTTTTCAGTTGCAAACTACACTCCTTATATTTATATGGGGACGTTCAACTCCATCTCCATTTTACAGTGAAAACAGCAGGAACTTCAAACTGGAACAAGGAAACAGACTGAGAAACCAGAGCAAATGTTTATACTGCAAACATTTCACTTTGTGCTGAATGAACGAACTTCTCTCCACATTCTCAGTTCTGAGAGATATGTGTGTGTGAAAGTCCTCCTTCACCTGGCTTGTTGGGAACACAAAGTTTCTTTTCAGTTGCAAATTACCCTCCATACATATATATGGGGATGTACAAGTTCCAACTCGATTTTACACTGAAAACTGCAGGAACATCATACCGGCACTAGGAAACAGACTTAGAAGCCATAGTAAAAGTTTCCCCTGCAAATCGTTCCATTTGTGCTAGATGAACCAAAGTGTATCCACATGCTCAGTTCAGAGATATATGTTTGTGTGAAAGCCGTCATTCTACTAACTTATTGGGAACACAAAGTTTCTTTTCAGTTGCATACTACATTCCATAAATATATATGGGGAGGTACAACTCCAAAACCGTTTTTCAATTAAAATTGCAGGAACTTCAAACCGGCACTAGGAAACAGACTGTGAAACCAGACTAAAAGTTTTTCCTGCAAAACTTTCCCTTTGTGCAAGATGAACGAAATTCTCTCCCGAAACTAAGTTATGAGAGATAAGAGTGTGTGAAAGCTGTACTTCACATAGAATGTTGGGAACACAAATTTTGTTTTCAGTTGCAAACTACAATCCATACATATATATGGGGAGGTAAAAGCTCCAACACTTTTTACAGTGAAAATCTGCAGGAAAATCAAACCGGAACTTGGAAACAGACTGAGAAACCAGAGAAGAATATTCTCCTGCAAACCGTTCCCTTTTTGTAGATGGAGGAAAGTCTCACCAGATTCTAAGTTCTGAGATTTAATTATGTGTGAAAGACGGCATTCACCAGCTTGTTGGGAAAACAAAGTTCCTTTTTTGTAGCAAACTACACTCCATACATCTATATGGGGAGGTACAAGCTGCAAAACGATTTTACATTGAAATTTTCAGGAAATTCAAACTGACATTAGGAAACATACTGAGAAACCAGAGTAAAAATTTCTCCTGCCAAACGTTCCATTTTTTGCTAGATGAACTAAAGTCTCTCCACATGCTCATTTCTGAGAGATAAGTTTGTGTGAAACCTGTCCTTCACCTAACTAGTTGAGAACACAAAGTTTCTTTTCAGTTGCAAACTACACTCCATATATACATATGGAGAGGTATATGCTCCATAAATCTTTCACAGTGAAAACTGCAGGAACTTCAAAACGGCACTAGGAAACAGACTGAGAAACCAGAGTAAAAGTTTCTCCTACAAACAATTCCAATTGTGGTTGATGAACGACCGTCATTCCACATGCTCTGTTATGAGATATAATTGTGTGTGAAAGCCTTACTTCACTTTGCTTGTTGAGAACACAAAGATCCTTTTCAGTTGCAAACAACACTCCATAAATATATATGGGTAGGTACTAGCTCCAACTCCGTTTTACAGTGAAATATGAGGAACTTCAAACCGGCACTAGGAAACAGACTGAGAATCGAGAGTAAAAGTTTCTCCTGCAAACCTTTCCGATTGGGCTAGATGAACGAAATTTTCTCCACATGCACTGTTATGAGATATAAGTGTGAGTGAAAGCCGTCCTTCACCTAGCTTGTTGGGAGCACAAATTTCTTTTCTGTTGCAAACTACACTCCATACATATATATGGGGAGGAACAACTCCAAATTATTTACAGTGAAAACAGCAGGAAATTCAAACTGGAACAAGGAAACAGAATGAGAAACCAGAGCAAAAGTTAATATTGCAACCAGTTCCCTTTGTGATACATGAACGAACTTCTCTCCACATTCTCAGTTCTGAGAGATAAGTGTGGGTGAAAGCCGTCCTTCACCTAGCTTGTTGGGAAAACAAAGTTTCTTTTCATTTGCAAACTACACTCCATAAATATATATGAGGAGGTTCAAGCTCCAACTCGATTTTACAGTGAAAACTTCAGGAACTTCAAATGGGCACTATTAAACAGACTGAGATACCAGAGTAAATATTTAAACTGCAAACCCTTTCCTTTGTGCTACATGAACGAAAGCCTCTCCACATGCTCAGTTGTGAGATATAAGTGTTTATGAAAGCCGAAATTCACCTAGATTGTTGGGAACACAAAGTTTCTTTTTTTATGCTAACTACACTCCATAAATCTATATTGGGAGGTACTTCCTCAAACTCGGTTTTTCAGTGAAAACTTCAGGAACTTCAAATGGAATCTAGGTAAAATACAGAGAAACCAGAGTAATAGTTTCACCTGCAAACCGTTCCGTTTGTGCAAGATGAACGAAAGTCTCTCCCCATGCTCATTTCTGAGACATAAGTGTGTGTGAAAGCCGTCTTTCACCTAGCTTGTTGGGAACACAAAGTATATTTTAAGCTGCAAACTACACTCCATACATATATATGGGGAGGTACTAGCTCCAACTAGGTTTTACATTGAAAACTGTAGGAACTTCAAACCGGTACTATGAAAAATACTGAGAAACCAGAGTAAAAGTTTCTACTGCAACCCTTTCCATTTATGCTTGATGAACGTATGTCTCTCCCCATGCTCAATTCTGAGAGATAAGTGTGTGTAAAAGCCGTTCTTCACCTAGATTTTTGGGAACACAAAGTTTCTTTTCAGTTGCATACTACACTCCATACATATATTTGTGGAGGTAAAACTCCAACTCCGTTTTACAGCGAAAACTGCAGGAATTACAAAAGGCGCTAGGAAACAGACTGAGATACCTGTGAAAATTTTCTCCTGCAATGAGTTCCCGTTGTGCTAGATGAATGAACTTCTCTCCACATGTTCATTTCTGTGAGGTAAGTGTCTGTGAAAGCAGTCATTCACCTAGCATTTTCTGACACAAAGTTTCTTTAGAGTTGCAAACTACACTTCATACATATATGTGTATGTACTATTTCCAACACGGTTTACAGTGAAAACTTCAGGAAATTCAAACTGGCATTTGTAAACAAACTGAGAAAATAGTGTAAAAGTTTTTCCTTCAATCGGTTCCCTTTTTGCTAGATGAACGAACGTGTCAGCACATGCTAAATTCTGAGAAATATATGTGTGTATGAAAGCCGTCCTTCACCTAGCTTGTTGGGAACACTTAGTTTCTATTCAGTTGCAAACTAAACTCAATACTTATATACGGGTGGTCCAAGCTGCAACTCCGTTTTACAGTGAAAACTGCAGGAACATCAAACCGGCACTAGCAAACAGACTGAGAAACCAGAGTAAAACTTTCTCCTAAAAACCGTTCCATGTGGTAGATGAAAGAAAGTCTCTCTACATGCACTGTTATGAGATATAAGTTTGTGTGAAATCCTTACTTCACTTTGCTTGTTGGGAACACAAAGATCGTTTCCAGTTGCAAACAACTCTCCATAAATATATATGGGGAGGTACTAGATCCAAATCTGTTTTACAGTGAAAACTGCTGGAATTTCAAACAAGCAATAGGAAACAGACAGAGAAACCAGAGTAAAGATTCTCCTGCAAACACTTCCCTTTGTGCTAGATGAACGAACGTATCTCCCCATGCTCATTTCTGAGAGATAAGTGTGTGTGAAAGCCATTCTTCACCTAGCATGTTGGGAACACAAAGTTTCTTTTCAGTTGCAAACTACACTCCTTATATTTATATGGGGACGTTCAACTCCATCTCCATTTTACAGTGAAAACAGTAGGATCTTCAAACTGGAACAAGGAAACGGAATGAGAATCCAGAGCAAATTTTTATACTGCAAAAATTTCACTTTGTGCTGAATGAACGAATTCTCTCCACATTTTATGTTCTGAGAGATATGTGTGTGTGAAAGTCCTCCTTCACCTGGCTTGTTGGGAACACAAAGTTTCTTTTCAGTTGCAAATTACCCTCCATACATATATATGGGGTGGTACTAGTTCCAACACGATTTTACACTGAAAACTGCAGGAACATCATACCGGCACTAGGAAACAGACTTAGAAGCCATAGTAAAAGTTTCCCTGCAAATCGTTCCATTTGTGCTAGATGAACGAAAGTGTATCCACATGCTCAGTTCAGAGATATATGTTTGTGTGAAAGCCGTCATTCTACTAACTTATTGGGAACACAAAGTTTCTTTTCAGTTGCATACTACATTCCATAAATATATATGGGGAGGTACAACTCCAAATCCGCTTTTCAATTAAAATTGCAGGAACTTCAAACCGGCACTAGGAAACAGACTGTGAAACCAGACTAAAAGTTTTTCCTGCAAACCATTCTCTTTGTGCAAGATGAACGAAATTCTCTCCCGATGCTAAGTTATGAGAGATAAGTGTGTGTGAAAGCTGTACTTCATATAGAATGTTGGGAACACAAATTTTGTTTTCAGTTGCAAACTACAATCCATACATATATATGGGGAGGTAAAAGCTCCAACTCTTTTTACAGTGAAAACTGCAGGAAAATCAAACCGGAACTTGGAAACAGACTGGGAAACCAGAGAAGAATATTCTCCTGCAAACCGTTCCCTTTTTGCTAGATGGAGGAAAGTCTCACCAGATTCTAAGTTCTGAGATTTAATTATGTGTGAAAGCCGGCATTCACCAGCTTGTTGGGAAAACAAAGTTTCTTTTTTGTAGCAAACTACACTCCATACATATATATGGGGAGGTACAAGCTGCAAAACGATTTTACATTGAAATCTTCAGGAAATTCAAACTGACATTAGGAAACATACTGAGAAACCAGAGTAAAAATTTCTCCTTCCTAACGTTCCATTTTTTGCTAGATGAACTAACGTCTCTCCACATGCTCATTTCTGAGAGATAAGTTTGTGTGAAACCTGTCCTTCACCTAACTAGTTGAGAACACAAAGTTTCTTTTCAGTTGCAAACTACACTCCATATATACATATGGAGAGGTATATGCTCCATAAATCTTTTACAGTGAAAACTGCAGGAACTTCAAAACGGCACTAGGAAACAGACTGAGAAACCAGAGTAAAAGTTTCTCCTACAAACAATTCCAATTGTGGTTGATGAACGACCGTCACTCCACATGCTCTGTTATGAGATATAATTGTGTGTGAAAGCCTTACTTCACTTTGCTTGTTGAGAACACAAAGATCCTTTTCAGTTGCAAACAACACTCCATAAATATATATGGGTAGGTACTAGCTCCAACTCCGTTTTACAGTGAAATATGAGGAACTTCAAACCGGCACTAGGAAACAGACTGAGAATCGAGAGTAAAAGTTTCTCCTGCAAACCTTTCCGATTGGGCTAGATGAACGAAATTTTCTCCACATGCACTGTTATGAGATATAAGTGTGAGTGAAAGCCGTCCTTCACCTAGCTTGTTGGGAGCACAAATTTCTTTTCAGTTGCAAACTACACTCCATACATATATATGGGGAGGTACAACTCCAAATTATTTACAGTGAAAACAGCAGGAAATTCAAACTGGAACAAGGAAACAGACTGAGAAACCAGAGCAAAAGTTAATATTGCAACCAGCTCCCTTTGTGATACATGAACGAACTTCTCTCCACATTCTCAGTTCTGAGAGATAAGTGTGGGTGAAAGCCGTCCTTCACCTAGCTTGTTGGGAAAACAAAGTTTCTTTTCATTTGCAAACTACACTCCATACATATATATGAGGAGGTTCAAGCTCCAACTCGATTTTACAGTGAAAACTTCAGGAACTTCAAACGGGCACTAGGAAACAGACTGAGAAACCAGAGTAAAAGTTTCTACTGCAACCCTTTCCATTTATGCTTGATGAACGTATGTCTCTCCCCATGCTCAATTCTGAGAGATAAGTGTGTGTAAAAGCCGTTCTTCACCTAGATTTTTGGGAACACAAAGTTTCTTTTCAGTTGCATACTACACTCCATACATATATTTGTGGAGGTAAAACTCCAACTCCGTTTTACAGCGAAAACTGCAGGAATTACAAAAGGCGCTAGGAAACAGACTGAGATACCTGTGAAAATTTTCTCCTGCAATGAGTTCCCGTTGTGCTAGATGAATGAACTTCTCTCCACATGTTCATTTCTGTGAGGTAAGTGTCTGTGAAAGCAGTCATTCACCTAGCATTTTCTGACACAAAGTTTCTTTAGAGTTGCAAACTACACTTCATACATATATGTGTATGTACTATTTCCAACACGGTTTACAGTGAAAACTTCAGGAAATTCAAACTGGCATTTGTAAACAAACTGAGAAAATAGTGTAAAAGTTTTTCCTTCAATCGGTTCCCTTTTTGCTAGATGAACGAACGTGTCAGCACATGCTAAATTCTGAGAAATATATGTGTGTATGAAAGCCGTCCTTCACCTAGCTTGTTGGGAACACTTAGTTTCTATTCAGTTGCAAACTAAACTCAATACTTATATACGGGTGGTCCAAGCTGCAACTCCGTTTTACAGTGAAAACTGCAGGAACATCAAACCGGCACTAGCAAACAGACTGAGAAACCAGAGTAAAACTTTCTCCTAAAAACCGTTCCATGTGGTAGATGAAAGAAAGTCTCTCTACATGCACTGTTATGAGATATAAGTTTGTGTGAAATCCTTACTTCACTTTGCTTGTTGGGAACACAAAGATCGTTTCCAGTTGCAAACAACTCTCCATAAATATATATGGGGAGGTACTAGATCCAAATCTGTTTTACAGTGAAAACTGCTGGAATTTCAAACAAGCAATAGGAAACAGACAGAGAAACCAGAGTAAAGATTCTCCTGCAAACACTTCCCTTTGTGCTAGATGAACGAACGTATCTCCCCATGCTCATTTCTGAGAGATAAGTGTGTGTGAAAGCCATTCTTCACCTAGCATGTTGGGAACACAAAGTTTCTTTTCAGTTGCAAACTACACTCCTTATATTTATATGGGGACGTTCAACTCCATCTCCATTTTACAGTGAAAACAGTAGGATCTTCAAACTGGAACAAGGAAACGGAATGAGAATCCAGAGCAAATTTTTATACTGCAAAAATTTCACTTTCTGCTGAATGAACGAATACTCTCCACATTTTATGTTCTGAGAGATATGTGTGTGTGAAAGTCCTCCTTCACCTGGCTTGTTGGGAACACAAAGTTTCTTTTCAGTTGCAAATTACCCTCCATACATATATATGGGGTGGTACTAGTTCCAACACGATTTTACACTGAAAACTGCAGGAACATCATACCGGCACTAGGAAACAGACTTAGAAGCCATAGTAAAAGTTTCCCTGCAAATCGTTCCATTTGTGCTAGATGAACGAAAGTGTATCCACATGCTCAGTTCAGAGATATATGTTTGTGTGAAAGCCGTTATTCTACTAACTTATTGGGAACACAAAGTTTCTTTTCAGTTGCATACTACATTCCATAAATATATATGGGGAGGTACAACTCCAAATCCGCTTTTCAATTAAAATTGCAGGAACTTCAAACCGGCACTAGGAAACAGACTGTGAAACCAGACTAAAAGTTTTTCCTGCAAACCATTCTCTTTGTGCAAGATGAACGAAATTCTCTCCCGATGCTAATTTATGAGAGATAAGTGTGTGTGAAAGCTGTACTTCATATAGAATGTTGGGAACACAAATTTTGTTTTCAGTTGCAAACTACAATCCATACATATATATGGGGAGGTAAAAGCTCCAACTCTTTTTACAGTGAAAACTGCAGGAAAATCAAACCGGAACTTGGAAACAGACTGGGAAACCAGAGAAGAATATTCTCCTGCAAACCGTTCCCTTTTTGCTAGATGGAGGAAAGTCTCACCAGATTCTAAGTTCTGAGATTTAATTATGTGTGAAAGCCGGCATTCACCAGCTTGTTGGGAAAACAAAGTTTCTTTTTTGTAGCAAACTACACTCCATACATATATATGGGGAGGTACAAGCTGCAAAACGATTTTACATTGAAATCTTCAGGAAATTCAAACTGACATTAGGAAACATACTGAGAAACCAGAGTAAAAATTTCTCGTTCCTAACGTTCCATTTTTTGCTAGATGAACTAACGTCTCTCCACATGCTCATTTCTGAGAGATAAGTTTGTGTGAAACCTGTCCTTCAACTAACTAGTTGAGAACACAAAGTTTCTTTTCTGTTGCAAACTACACTCCATATATACATACGGAGAGGTATATGCTCCATAAATCTTTTACAGTGAAAACTGCAGGAACTTCAAAACGGCACTAGGAAACAGACTGAGAAACCAGAGTAAAAGTTTCTCCTACAAACAATTCCAATTGTGGTTGATGAACGACCGTCATTCCACATGCTCTGTTATGAGATATAATTGTGTGTGAAAGCCTTACTTCACTTTGCTTGTTGAGAACACAAAGATCCTTTTCAGTTGCAAACAACACTCCATAAATATATATGGGTAGGTACTAGCTCCAACTCCGTTTTACAGTGAAATATGAGGAACTTCAAACCGGCACTAGGAAACAGACTGAGAATCGAGAGTAAAAGTTTCTCCTGCAAACCTTTCCGATTGGGCTAGATGAACGAAATTTTCTCCACATGCACTGTTATGAGATATAAGTGTGAGTGAAAGCCGTCCTTCACCTAGCTTGTTGGGAGCACAAATTTCTTTTCAGTTGCAAACTACACTCCATACATATATATGGGGAGGTACAACTCCAAATTATTTACAGTGAAAACAGCAGGAAATTCAAACTGGAACAAGGAAACAGAATGAGAAACCAGAGCAAAAGATAATATTGCAACCAGTTCCCTTTGTGATACATGAACGAACTTCTCTCCACATTCTCAGTTCTGAGAGATAAGTGTGGGTGAAAGCCGTCCTTCACCTAGCTTGTTGGGAAAACAAAGTTTCTTTTCATTTGCAAACTACACTCCATACATATATATGAGGAGGTTCAAGCTCCAACTCGGTTTTACAGTGAAAACTTCAGGAAATTCAAACGGGCACTATTAAATATACTGAGAATCCAGGGTAAAAATTTATACTGCAACCCGTTTATTTTTGCTACATGAACGAAAGCCTCTCCACATGTTCAGTTCTGAGATATAAGTGTTTATGAAAGCCGAAATTCACCTAGATTGTTGGGAACACAAAGTTTCTTTTTTTATGCTAACTACACTCCATAAATCTATATTGGGAGGTACTTGCTCAAACTCGGTTTTTCAGTGAAAACTTCAGGAACTTCAAATGGAATCTAGGTAAAATACAGAGAAACCAGAGTAATAGTTTCACCTGCAAACCATTCCGTTTGTGCAAGATGAATGAAAGTCTCTCCCCATGCTCATTTCTGAGAGATAAGTGTGTGTGAAATCCGTCTTTCACCTAGCTTGTTGGGAACACAAAGTATATTTTAAGCTTCAAACTAAACTCCATACATATATATGGGGAGGTACTAGCTCCAACTAGGTTTTACATTGAAAACTGTAGGAAATTCAAACCGGTACTATGAAAATAACTGAGAAACCAGAGTAAAAGTTTCTACTGCAACCCTTTCCAATTATGCTTGATGAACGTAAGTCCCTCCCCATGCTCAATTCTGAGAGATAAGTGTGTGTGTAAGCCGTTCTTCACCTAGATTTTTGGGAACAAAAAGTTTCTTTTCACTTGCATACTACACCCCATACATATATTTGTGGAGGTAAAACTCCAACTCCGTTTTACAGTGAAAACTGCAGGAATTACAAAAGGCACTAGGAAACAGACTGAGATGCCTGTGAAAATTTTCTCCTGCAATGAGTTCCCGTTGTGCTAGATGAATGAACGTCTCTCCACATGTTCATTTCTGTGAGGTAAGTGTCTGTGAAAGCAGTCATTCACCTAGCATGTTCTGACACAAAGTTTCTTTAGAGTTGCAAACTACACTCCATACATATATATGTGTATGTACTATTTCCAACACTGTTTACAGTGAAAACTTCAGGAAATTCAAACTGGCATTTGTAAACAAACTGAGAAAACAGAGTAAAAGTTTTTCCTTCAAACGGTTCCGTTTTTGCTAGATGAAAGAACGTGTCAGCAAATGCTAAGTTCTGAGAAATATATGTGTGTATGAAAGCCGTCCTTCAGCTAGCTTGTCAGGAACACATAGTTTCTTTTCAGTTGCAAATTAAACTCAATACTTATATACGGGTGGTCCAAGCTGCAACTCCGTTTTACATTGAAAACTGCAGGAACATCAAACCGGCACTAGCAAACAGACTGAGAAACCAGAGTAAAACTTTCTCCTAAAAACCGTTCCATGTGGTAGATGAAAGAAAGTCTCTCTACATGCACTGTTATGAGATATAAGTGTGTGTGAAATCCTTACATTCACTTTGCTTGTTGGGAACACAAAGATCGTTTCCAGTTGCAAACAACTCTCCATAAGTATATATGGGGAGGTACTAGATCCAACTCCGTTTTACAGTGAAATCTGCTGGAATTTCAAACAGGCAATAGGAAACAGACAGAAAAACCAGAGTAAAGATTCTCCTGCAAACACTTCCCTTTGTGCTAGATGAACGAACGTCTCTCCCCATGATCATTTCTGAGAGATAAGTGTTTGTGAAAGCCATTCTTCACCTAGCATGTTGGGAACACAAAGTTTCTTTTCAGTTGCAAACTACACTCCTTATATTTATATGGGGACGTTCAACTCCAACTCCATTTTACAGTGAAAACAGTAGGAACTTCAAACTGGAACAAGGAAACGGACTGAGAATCCAGAGCAAATCTTTATACTGCAAACATTTCACTTTGTGCTGATTGAACGAATTCTCTCCACATTTTCATGTTCTGAGAGATATGTGTGTGTGAAAGTCCTCCTTCACCTGGCTTGTTGGGAACACAAAGTTTCTTTTCAGTTGCAAATTACCCTCCATACATATATATGGGGAGGTACTAGTTCCAACTCGATTTTACACTGAAAAATGCAGGAACATCATACCGGCACTTAGGAAACAGACTTAGAAGCCATAGTAAAAGTTTCCCTGCAAATCGTTCCATTTGTGCTAGATGAACGAAAGTGTATCCACATGCTCAGTTCAGAGATATATGTTTGTGTGAAAGCCGTCATTCTACTAACTTATTGGGAACACAAAGTTTCTTTTCAGTTGCATACTACATTCCATAAATATATATGGGGAGGTACAACTCCAAAACCGTTTTTCAATTAAAATTGCAGGAACTTCAAACCGGCACTAGGAAACAGACTGTGAAACCAGACTAAAAGTTTTTCCTGCAAATCTTTCCCTTTGTGCAAGATGAACGAAATTCTCTCCCGATGCTAAGTTATGAGAGATAAGTGTGTGTGAAAGCTGTACTTCACATAGAATGTTGGGAACACAAATTTTGTTTTCAGTTGCAAACTACAATCCATACATATATATGGGGAGGTAAAAGCTCCAACTCTTTTTACAGTGAAAACTGCAGGAAATTCAAACCGGAACTTGGAAACAGACTGAGAAACCAGAGAAGAATATTGCTCCTGCAAACCGTTCCCTTTTTGCTAGATGGAGGAAAGTCTCACCAGATTCTAAGTTCTGAGATTAATTATGTGTGAAAGCCGGCATTCACCAGCTTGTTGGGAAAACAAAGTTTCTTTTTTGTAGCAAACTACACTCCATACATATATATGGGGAGGTACAAGCTGCAAAACGATTTTACATTGAAATCTTCAGGAAATTCAAACTGACATTAGGAAACATACTGAGAAACCAGAGTAAAAATTTCTCCTTCCTAACGTTCCATTTTTTGCTAGATGAACTAACGTCTCTCCACATGCTCATTTCTGAGAGATAAGTTTGTGTGAAATCTGTCCTTCAACTAACTAGTTGAGAACACAAAGTTTCTTTTCAGTTGCAAACTACACTCCATATATACATATGGAGAGGTATATGCTCCATAAATCTTTCACAGTGAAAACTGCAGGAACTTCAAAACGGCACTAGGAAACAGACTGAGAAACCAGAGTAAAAGTTTCTCCTACAAACAATTCCAATTGTGGTTGATGAACGACCGTCACTCCACATGCTCTGTTATGAGATATAATTGTGTGTGAAAGCCTTACTTCACTTTGCTTGTTGAGAACACAAAGATCCTTTTCAGTTGCAAACAACACTCCATAAATATATATGGGTAGGTACTAGATCCAACTCCGTTTTACAGTGAAATATGAGGAACTTCAAACCGGCACTAGGAAACAGACTGAGAATCGAGAGTAAAAGTTTCTCCTGCAAACCTTTCCGATTGGGCTAGATGAACGAAATTTTCTCCACATGCACTGTTATGAGATATAAGTGTGAGTGAAAGCCGTCCTTCACCTAGCTTGTTGGGAGCACAAATTTCTTTTCAGTTGCAAACTACACTCCATACATATATATGGGGAGGTACAACTCCAAATTATTTACAGTGAAAACAGCAGGAAATTCAAACTGGAACAAGGAAACAGACTGAGAAACCAGAGCAAAAGTTAATATTGCAACCAGTTCCCTTTGTGATACATGAACGAACTTCTCTCCACATTCTCAGTTCTGAGAGATAAGTGTGGGTGAAAGCCGTCCTTCACCTAGCTTGTTGGGAAAACAAAGTTTATTTTCATTTGCAAACTACACTCCATAAATATATATGAGGAGGTTCAAGCTCCAACTCGGTTTTACAGTGAAAACTTCAGGAACTTCAAATGGGCACTATTAAACAGACTGAGATACCAGGGTAAAAATTTAAACTGCAAACCCTTTCCTTTGTGCTACATGAACGAAAGCCTCTCCACATGCTCAGTTCTGAGATATAAGTGTTTATGAAAGCCGAAATTCACCTAGATTGTTGGGAACACAAAGTTTCTTTTTTTATGCTAACTACACTCCATAAATCTATATTGGGAGGTACTTGCTCAAACTCGGTTTTTCAGTGAAAACTTCAGGAACTTCAAATGGAATCTAGGTAAAATACAGAGAAACCAGAGTAATAGTTTCACCTGCAAACCGTTCCGTTTGTGCAAGATGAACGAAAGTCTCTCCCCATGCTCATTTCTGAGAGATAAGTGTGTGTGAAAGCCGTCTTTCACCTAGCTTGTTGGGAACACAAAGTATATTTTAAGCTGCAAACTACACTCCATACATATATATGGGGAGGTACTAGCTCCAACTAGGTTTTACATTGAAAACTGTAGGAACTTCAAACCGGTACTATGAAAAATACTGAGAAACCAGAGTAAAAGTTTCTACTGCAACCCTTTCCATTTATGCTTGATGAACGTACGTCTCTCCCCATGCTCAATTCTGAGAGATAAATGTGTGTGAAAGCCGTTCTTCACCTAGATTTTTGGGAACACAAAGTTTCTTTTCAGTTGCATACTACACTCCATACATATATTTGTGGAGGTAAAACTCCAACTCCGTTTTACAGTGAAAACTGCAGGAATTACAAAAGGCGCTAGGAAACAGACTGAGATACCTGTGAAAATTTTCTCCTGCAATGAGTTCCCGTTGTGCTAGATGAATGAACGTCTCTCCACATGTTCATTTCTGTGAGGTAAGTGTCTGTGAAAGCAGTCATTCACCTAGCATTTTCTGACACAAAGTTTCTTTAGAGTTGCAAACTACACTCCATACATATATATGTGTATGTACTATTTCCAACACGGTTTACAGTGAAAACTTCAGGAAATTCAAACTGGCATTTGTAAACAAACTGAGAAAACAGTGTAAAAGTTTTTCCTTCAATCGGTTCCCTTTTTGCTAGATGAACGAACGTGTCAGCACATGCTAAGTTCTGAGAAATATATGTGTGTATGAAAGCCGTCCTTCACCTAGCTTGTTGGGAACACTTAGTTTCTATTCAGTTGCAAACTAAACTCAATACTTATATACGGGTGGTCCAAGCTGCAACTCCGTTTTACAGTGAAAACTGCAGGAACATCAAACCGGCACTAGCAAACAGACTGAGAAACCAGAGTAAAACTTTCTCCTAAAAACCGTTCCATGTGGTAGATGAAAGAAAGTCTCTCTACATGCACTGTTATGAGATATAAGTGTGTGTGAAAGCCTTACATCACTTTGCTTGTTGGGAACACAAAGATCGTTTCCAGTTGCAAACAACTCTCCATAAATATATATGGGGAGGTACTAGCTCCAACTCCGTTTTACAGTGAAAACTGCTGGAATTTCAAACAGGCAATAGGAAACAGACAGAGAAACCAGAGTAAAAGATTCTCCTGCAAACCCTTCCCTTTATGCTAGATGAACGAACGTCTCTCCCCATGCTCATTTCTGAGAGATAAGTGTGTGTGAAAGCCATTCTTAACCTAGCATTTTGGGAACACAAAGTTTCTTTTCAGTTGCAAACTACACTCCTTATATTTATATGGGGACGTTCAACTCCAACTCCATTTTACAGTGAAAACAGCAGGAACTTCAAACTGGAACAAGGAAACAGACTGAGAAACCAGAGCAAATGTTTATACTGCAAACATTTCACTTTGTGCTGAATGAACGAACTTCTCTCCACATTCTCAGTTCTGAGAGATATGTGTGTGTGAAAGTCCTCCTTCACCTGGCTTGTTGGGAACACAAAGTTTCTTTTCAGTTGCAAATTACCCTCCATACATATATATGGGGATGTACAAGTTCCAACTCGATTTTACACTGAAATCTGCAGGAACATCATACCGGCACTAGGAAACAGACTTAGAAGCCATAGTAAAAGTTTCCCCTGCAAATCGTTCCATTTGTGCTAGATGAACGAAAGTGTATCCACATGCTCAGTTCAGAGATATATGTTTGTGTGAAAGCCGTCATTCTACTAACTTATTGGGAACACAAAGTTTCTTTTCAGTTGCATACTACATTCCATAAATATATATGGGGAGGTACAACTCCAAAACCGTTTTTCAATTAAAATTGCAGGAACTTCAAACCGGCACTAGGAAACAGACTGTGAAACCAGACTAAAAGTTTTTCCTGCAAACCTTTCCCTTTGTGCAAGATGAACGAAATTCTCTCCCGATGCTAAGTTATGAGAGATAAGTGTGTGTGAAAGCTGTACTTCACATAGAAGGTTGGGAACACAAATTTTGTTTTCAGTTGCAAACTACAATCCATACATATATATGGGGAGGTAAAAGCTCCAAAACTTTTTACAGTGAAAACTGCAGGAAAATCAAACCGGGACTTGGAAACAGACTGAGAAACCAGAGAAGAATATTCTCCTGCAAACCGTTCCCTTTTTGCTAGATGGAGGAAAGTCTCACCAGATTCTAAGTTCTGAGATTTAATTATGTGTGAAAGCCGGCATTCACCAGCTTATTGGGAAAACAAAGTTTCTTTTTTGTAGCAAACTACACTCCATACATATATATGGGGAGGTACAAGCTGCAAAACGATTTTACATTGAAATCTTCAGGAAATTCAAACTGACATTAGGAAACATACTGAGAAACCAGAGTAAAAATTTCTCCTTCCTAACGTTCCATTTTTTGCTAGATGAACTAACGTCTCTCCACATGCTCATTTCTGAGAGATAAGTTTGTGTGAAATCTGTCCTTCACCTAACTAGTTGAGAACACAAAGTTTCTTTTCAGTTGCAAACTACACTCCATATATACATATGGAGAGGTATATGCTCCATAAATCTTTCACAGTGAAAACTGCAGGAACTTCAAAACGGCACTAGGAAACAGACTGAGAAACCAGAGTAAAAGTTTCTCCTACAAACAATTCCAATTGTGGTTGATGAACGACCGTCACTCCACATGCTCTGTTATGAGATATAATTGTGTGTGAAAGCCTTACTTCACTTTGCTTGTTGAGAACACAAAGATCCTTTTCAGTTGCAAACAACACTCCATAAATATATATGGGTAGGTACTAGATCCAACTCCGTTTTACAGTGAAATATGAGGAACTTCAAACCGGCACTAGGAAACAGACTGAGAATCGAGAGTAAAAGTTTCTCCTGCAAACCTTTCCGATTGGGCTAGATGAACGAAATTTTCTCCACATGCACTGTTATGAGATATAAGTGTGAGTGAAAGCCGTCCTTCACCTAGCTTGTTGGGAGCACAAATTTCTTTTCAGTTGCAAACTACACTCCATACATATATATGGGGAGGTACAACTCCAAATTATTTACAGTGAAAACAGCAGGAAATTCAAACTGGAACAAGGAAACAGACTGAGAAACCAGAGCAAAAGTTAATATTGCAACCAGTTCCCTTTGTGATACATGAACGAACTTCTCTCCACATTCTCAGTTCTGAGAGATAAGTGTGGGTGAAAGCCGTCCTTCACCTAGCTTGTTGGGAAAACAAAGTTTCTTTTCATTTGCAAACTACACTCCATAAATATATATGAGGAGGTTCAAGCTCCAACTCGGTTTTACAGTGAAAACTTCAGGAACTTCAAATGGGCACTATTAAACAGACTGAGATACCAGAGTAAATATTTAAACTGCAAACCCTTTCCTTTGTGCTACATGAACGAAAGCCTCTCCACATGCTCAGTTCTGAGATATAAGTGTTTATGAAAGCCGAAATTCACCTAGATTGTTGGGAACACAAAGTTTCTTTTTTTATGCTAACTACACTCCATAAATGTATATTGGGAGGTACTTGCTCAAACTCGGTTTTTCAGTGAAAACTTCAGGAACTTCAAATGGAATCTAGGTAAAATACAGAGAAACCAGAGTAATAGTTTCACCTGCAAACCGTTCCGTTTGTGCAAGATGAACGAAAGTCTCTCCCCATGCTCATTTCTGAGAGATAAGTGTGTGTGAAAGCCGTCTTTCACCTAGCTTGTTGGGAACACAAAGTATATTTTAAGCTGCAAACTACACTCCATACATATATATGGGGAGGTACTAGCTCCAACTAGGTTTTACATTGAAAACTGTAGGAACTTCAAACCGGTACTATGAAAAATACTGAGAAACCAGAGTAAAAGTTTCTACTGCAACCCTTTCCATTTATGCTTGATGAATGTACGTCTTTCCCCATGCTCAATTCTGAGAGATAAGTGTGTGTGAAAGCCGTCCTTCACCTATCTTGTTTGGAACACAAAGTTTCTTTTCAGTTGCATACAACACTCCATACATATATTTGTGGAGGTAAAACTCCAACTCCGTTTTACAGCGAAAACTGCAGGAATTACAAAAGGCGCTAGGAAACAGACTGAGATACCTGTGAAAATTTTCTCCTGCAATGAGTTCCCGTTGTGCTAGATGAATGAACGTCTCTCCACATGTTCATTTCTGTGAGGTAAGTGTCTGTGAAAGCAGTCATTCACCTAGCATTTTCTGACACAAAGTTTCTTTAGAGTTGCAAACTACACTCCATACATATATATGTGTATGTACTATTTCCAACACGGTTTACAGTGAAAACTTCAGGAAATTCAAACTGGCATTTGTAAACAAACTGAGAAAACAGAGTAAAAGTTTTTCCTTCAATCGGTTCCCTTTTTGCTAGATGAACGAACGTGTCAGCACATGCTAAGTTCTGAGAAATATATGTGTGTATGAAAGCCGTCCTTCACCTAGCTTGTTGGGAACACTTAGTTTCTATTCAGTTGCAAACTAAACTCAACACTTATATACGGGTGGTCCAAGCTGCAACTCCGTTTTACAGTGAAAGCTGCAGGAACATCAAACCGGCACTAGCAAACAGACTGAGAAACCAGAGTAAAACTTTCTCCTAAAAACCGTTCCATGTGGTAGATGAAAGAAAGTCTCTCTACATGCACTGTTATGAGATATAAGTATGTGTGAAAGCCTTACATCACTTTGCTTGTTGGGAACACAAAGATCGTTTCCAGTTGCAAACAACTCTCCATAAATATATATGGGGAGGTACTAGCTCCAACTCCGTTTTACAGTGAAAACTGCTGGAATTTCAAACAGGCAATAGGAAACAGACAGAGAAACCAGAGTAAAAGATTCTCCTGCAAACCCTTCCCTTTATGCTAGATGAACGAACGTCTCTCCCCATGCTCATTTCTGAGAGATAAGTGTGTGTGAAAGCCATTCTTAACCTAGCATTTTGGGAACACAAAGTTTCTTTTCAGTTGCAAACTACACTCCTTATATTTATATGGGGACGTTCAACTCCAACTCCATTTTACAGTGAAAACAGCAGGAACTTCAAACTGGAACAAGGAAACAGACTGAGAAACCAGAGCAAATGTTTATACTGCAAACATTTCACTTTGTGCTGAATGAACGAAATTCTCTCCACCTTCTCAGTTCTGAGAGATATGTGTGTGTGAAAGTCCTCCTTCACCTGGCTTGTTGGGAACACAAAGTTTCTTTTCAGTTGCAAATTACCCTCCATACATATATATGGGGATGTACAAGTTCCAACTCGATTTTACACTGAAAAATGCAGGAACATCATACCGGCACTAGGAAACAGACTTAGAAGCCATAGTAAAAGTTTCCCCTGCAAATCGTTCCATTTGTGCTAGATGAACCAAAGTGTATCCACATGCTCATTTCAGAGATATATGTTTGTGTGAAAGCCGTCATTCAACTAACTTATTGGGAACACAAAGTTTCTTTTCAGTTGCATACTACATTCCATAAATATATATGGGGAGGTACAACTCCAAAACCGTTTTTCAATTAAAATTGCAGGAACTTCAAACCGGCACTAGGAAACAGACTGTGAAACCAGACTAAAAGTTTTTCCTGCAAACCTTTCCCTTTGTGCAAGATGAACGAAATTCTCTCCCGATGCTAAGTTATGAGAGATAAGTGTGTGTGAAAGCTGTACTTCACATAGAAGGTTGGGAACACAAATTTTGTTTTCAGTTGCAAACTACAACCCATACATTTATATGGGGAGTTAAAAGCTCCAACCCTTTTTACAGTGAAAACTGCAGGAAAATCAAACCGGATCTTGGAAACAGACTGAGAAACCAGAGAAGAGTATTCTCCTGCAAACCGTTCCCTTTTTGCTAGATGGAGGAAAGTCTCACCAGATTCTAAGTTCTGAGATTTAATTATGTGTGAAAGCCGGCATTCACCAGCTTGTTGGGAAAACAAAGTTTCTTTTTTGTAGCAAACTACACTCCATACATATATATGGGGAGGTACAAGCTGCAAAACGATTTTACATTGAAATCTTCAGGAAATTCAAACTGACATTAGGAAACATACTGAGAAACCAGAGTAAAAATTTCTCCTTCCTAACGTTCCATTTTTTGCTAGATGAACTAACGTCTCTCCACATGCTCATTTCTGAGAGATAAGTTTGTGTGAAACCTGTCCTTCACCTAACTAGTTGAGAACACAAAGTTTCTTTTCAGTTGCAAACTACACTCCATATATACATATGGAGAGGTATATGCTCCATAAATCTTTTACAGTGAAAACTGCAGGAACTTCAAAACGGCACTAGGAAACAGACTGAGAAACCAGAGTAAAAGTTTCTCCTACAAACAATTCCAATTGTGGTTGATGAACGACCGTCACTCCACATGCTCTGTTATGAGATATAATTGTGTGTGAAAGCCTTACTTCACTTTGCTTGTTGAGAACACAAAGATCCTTTTCAGTTGCAAACAACACTCCATAAATATATATGGGTAGGTACTAGCTCCAACTCCGTTTTACAGTGAAATATGAGGAACTTCAAACCGGCACTAGGAAACAGACTGAGAATCGAGAGTAAAAGTTTCTCCTGCAAACCTTTCCGATTGGGCTAGATGAACGAAATTTTCTCCACATGCACTGTTATGAGATATAAGTGTGAGTGAAAGCCGTCCTTCACCTAGCTTGTTGGGAGCACAAATTTCTTTTCAGTTGCAAACTACACTCCATACATATATATAGGGGAGGTACAACTCCAAATTATTTACAGTGAAAACAGCAGGAAATTCAAACTGGAACAAGGAAACAGACTGAGAAACCAGAGCAAAAGTTAATATTGCAACCAGTTCCCTTTGTGATACATGAACGAACTTCTCTCCACATTCTCAGTTCTGAGAGATAAGTGTGGGTGAAAGCCGTCCTTCACCTAGCTTGTTGGGAAAACAAAGTTTCTTTTCATTTGCCAACTACACTCCATACATATATATGAGGTGGTTCAAGCTCCAACTCGATTTTACAGTGAAAACTTCAGGAACTTCAAACGGGCACTATTAAATATACTGAGAATCCACGGTAAAAATTTATACTGCAAACCGTTTCTTTGTGCTACATGAACGAAAGCCTCTCCACATGCTCAGTTCTGAGATATAAGTGTTTATGAAAGCCGAAATTCACCTAGATTGTTGGGAACACAAAGTTTCTTTTTTTTATGCTAACTACACTCCATAAATCTATATTGGGAGGTACTTGCTCAAACTCGGTTTTTCAGTGAAAACTTCAGGAACTTCAAATGGAATCTAGGTAAAATACAGAGAAACCAGAGTAATAGTTTCACCTGCAAACCGTTCCGTTTGTGCAAGATGAACGAAAGTCTCTCCCCATGCTCATTTCTGAGAGATAAGTGTGTGTGAAAGCCGTCTTTCACCTAGCTTGTTGGGAACACAAAGTATATTTTAAGCTGCAAACTACACTCCATACATATATATGGGGAGGTACTAGCTCCAACTAGGTTTTACATTGAAAACTGTAGGAACTTCAAAACGGTACTATGAAAAATACTGAGAAACCAGAGTAAAAGTTTCTACTGCAACCCTTTCCAATTATGCTTGATGAACGTACATCGCTCCCCATGCTCAATTCTGAGAGATAAGTGTGTGTGAAAGCCGTTCTTCACCTAGATTTTTGGGAACACAAAGTTTCTTTTCAGTTGCATACTACACTCCATACATATATTTGTGGAGGTAAAACTCCAACTCCATTTTACAGTGAAAACTGCAGGAATTACAAAAGGCGCTAGGAAACAGACTGAGATACCTGTGAAAATTTTCTCCTGCAATGAGTTCCCGTTGTGCTAGATGAATGAAAGTCTCTCCACATGTTCATTTCTGTGAGGTAAGTGTCTGTGAAAGCAGTCATTCACCTAGCATTTTCGACACAAAGTTTCTTTAGAGTTGCAAACTACACTCCATACATATATATGTGTATGTACTATTTCCAACACGGTTTACAGTGAAAACTTCAGGAAATTCAAACTGGCATTTGTAAACAAACTGAGAAAACAGAGTAAAAGTTTTTCCTTCAAACGGTTCCCTTTTTGCTAGATGAAAGAACGTGTCAGCAAATGCTAAGTTCTGAGAAATATATGTGTGTATTAAAGCCGTCCTTCACCTAGCTTGTTGGGAACACTTAGTTATTTTCAGTTGCAAACTAAACTCAATACTTATATACGGGTGGTCCAAGCTGCAACTCCGTTTTACATTGAAAACTGCAGGAACATCAAACCGGCACTAGGAAACAGACTGAGAAACCAGAGTAAAACTTTCTCCTACAAAACCGTTCCATGTGGTAGATGAACGAAATTCTCTCTACATGCACTGTTATGAGATATAAGTGTGTGTGAAATCCTTACATCCCTTTTCTTGTTGGGAACACAAAGATCGTTTCCAGTTGCAAACAACTCTCCATAAATATATATGCGGAGGTACTAGATCCAACTCCGTTTTACAGTGAAAACTGCTGGAATTTCAAACAGGCAATAGGAAACAGACAGAGAAACCAGAGTAAAAGATTCTCCTGCAAACCCTTCCCTTTATGCTAGATGAACGAACGTCTCTCCCCATGCTCATTTCTGAGAGATAATTGTGTGTGAAAGCCATTCTTAATCTAGCATTTTGGGAACACAAAGTTTCTTTTCAGTTGCAAACTACACTCCTTATATTTATATGGGGACGTTCAACTCCAACTCCATTTTACAGTGAAAACAGCAGGAACTTCAAACTGGAACAAGGAAACAGACTGAGAAACCAGAGCAAATGTTTATACTGCAAACATTTCACTTTGTGCTGAATGAACGAACTTCTCTCCACATTCTCAGTTCTGACATATATGTGTGTGTGAAAGTCCTCCTTCACCTGGCTTGTTGGGAACACAAAGTTTCTTTTCAGTTGCAAATTACCCTCCATACATATATATGGGGAGGTACTAGTTGCAACTCGATTTTACACTGAAAAATGCAGGAACATCATACCGGCACTTGGAAACAGACTTAGAAGCCATAGTAAAAGTTTCCCTGCAAATCGTTCCATTTGTGCTAGATGAACGAAAGTGTATCCACATACTCAGTTCAGAGATATATGTTTGTGTGAAAGCCGTCATTCAACTAACTTATTGGGAACACAAAGTTTCTTTTCAGTTGCATACTACATTCCATAAATATATATGGGGAGGTACAACTCCAAAACCGTTTTTCAATTAAAATTGCAGGAACTTCAAACCGGCACTAGGAAACAGACTGTGAAACCAGAAAAAAAGGTTTTCCTGCAAATCTTTCCCTTTGTGCAAGATGAACGAAATTCTCTCCCGATGCTAAGTTATGAGAGATAAGTGTGTGTGAAAGCTGTACTTCACATAGAATGTTGGGAACACAAATTTTGTTTTCAGTTGCAAACTACAATCCATACATATATATGGGGAGGTAAAAGCTCCAAATCTTTTTACAGTGAAAACTGCAGGAAATTCAAACCGGAACTTGGAAACAGTCTGAGAAACCAGAGAAGAAGTTGTTCCTGCAAACCGTTCCCTTTTTGCTAGATGGAGGAAAGTCTCACCAGATTCTAAGTTCTGAGATATAATTATGTGTGAAAGCCGGCATTCACCAGCTTGTTGGAAAAACAAAGTTTCTTTTTTGTAGCAAACTACACTCCATACATATATATGGGGAGGTACAAGCTCCAAAACGATGTTACATTGAAATCTTCAGGAAATTCAAACTGACATTAGGAAACATACTGAGAAACCAGAGTAAAAATTTCTCCTTCCTAACGTTCCATTTTTTGCTAGATGAACTAACGTCTCTCCACATGCTCATTTCTGAGAGATAAGTTTGTGTGAAATCTGTCCTTCAACTAACTAGTTGAGAACACAAAGTTTCTTTTCAGTTGCAAACTACACTCCATATATACATATGGAGAGGTATATGCTCCATAAATCTTTTACAGTGAAAACTGCAGGAACTTCAAAACGGCACTAGGAAACAGACTGAGAAACCAGAGTAAAAGTTTCTCCTACAAACAATTCCAATTGTGGTTGATGAACGAACGTCACTCCACATGCTCTGTTATGAGATATAATTGTGTGTGAAAGCCTTACTTCACTTTGCTTGTTGGGAACACAAAGATCCTTTTCAGTTGCAAACAACACTCCATAAATATATATGGGTAGGTACTAGCTCCAACTCCGTTTTACAGTGAAATATGAGGAACTTCAAACCGGCACTAGGAAACCGACTGAGAATCGAGAGTAAAAGTTTCTCCTGCAAACTTTTCCAATTGGGCTAGATGAACGAAATTTTCTCCACATGCACTGTTATGAGATATAAGTGTGAGTGAAAGCCGTCCTTCACCTAGCTTGTTGGGAGCACAAATTTCTTTTCAGTTGCAAACTACACTCCATACATATATATGGGGAGGTACAACTCCAAATTATTTACAGTGAAAACAGCAGGAAATTCAAACTGGAACAAGGAAACAGACTGAGAAACCAGAGCAAAAGTTAATATTGCAACCAGCTCCCTTTGTGATACATGAACGAACTTCTCTCCACATTCTCAGTTCTGAGAGATAAGTGTGGGTGAAAGCCGTCCTTCACCTAGCTTGTTGGGAAAACAAAGTTTCTTTTCATTTGCCAACTACACTCCATAAATATATATGAGGAGGTTCAAGCTCCAACTCGGTTTTACAGTGAAAACTTCAGGAACTTCAAATGGGCACTATTAAACAGACTGAGATACCAGGGTAATAATTTAAACTGCAAACCCTTTCCTTTGTGCTACATGAACGAAAGCCTCTCCACATGCTCAGTTCAGAGATATAAGTGTTTATGTAAGCCGAAATTCACCTAGATTGTTGGGAACACAAAGTTTCTTTTTTTATGCTAACTACACTCCATAAATCTATATTGGGAGGTACTTGCTCAAACTCGGTTTTTCAGTGAAAACTTCAGGAACTTCAAATGGAATCTAGGTAAAATACAGAGAAACCAGAGTAATAGTTTCACCTGCAAACCGTTCCGTTTGTGCAAGATGAACGAAAGTCTCTCCCCATGCTCATTTCTGAGAGATAAGTGTGTGTGAAAGCCGTCTTTCACCTAGCTTGTTGGGAACACAAAGTATATTTTAAGCTGCAAACTACACTCCATACATATATATGGGGAGGTACTAGCTCCAACTAGGTTTTACATTGAAAACTGTAGGAACTTCAAACCGGTACTATGAAAAATACTGAGAAACCAGAGTAAAAGTTTCTACTGCAACCCTTTCCATTTATGCTTGATGAACGTACATCGACCCCCATGCTCAATTCTGAGAGATAAGTGTGTGTAAAAGCCGTTCTTCACCTAGATTTTTGGGAACACAAAGTTTCTTTTCAGTTGCATACTACACTCCATACATATATTTGTGGAGGTAAAATTCCAACTCCGTTTTACAGTGAAAACTGCAGGAATTACAAAAGGCGCTAGGAAACAGACTGAGATACCTGTGAAAATTTTCTCCTGCAATGAGTTCCCGTTGTGCTAGATGAATGAACGTCTCTCCACATGTTCATTTCTGTGAGGTAAGTGTCTGTGAAAGCAGTCATTCACCTAGCATTTTCGACACAAAATTTCTTTAGAGTTGCAAAATACACTCCATACATATATATGTGTATGTACTATTTCCAACACGGTTTAGAGTGAAAACTTCAGGAAATTCAAACTGGCATTTGTAAACAAACTGAGAAAACAGAGTAAAAGTTTTTCCTTCAAACGGTTCCCTTTTTGCTAGATGAAAGAATGTGTCAGCAAATGCTAAGTTCTGAGAAATATATGTGTGTATTAAAGCCGTCCTTCACCTAGCTTGTTGGGAACACTTAGTTCTTTTCAGTTGCAAACTAAACTCAATACTTATATACGGGTGGTCCAAGCTGCAACTCCGTTTTACAGTGAAAACTGCAGGAACATCAAACCGGCACTAGGAAACAGACTGAGAAACCAGAGTAAAACTTTCTCCTAAAATCCGTTCCATGTGGTACATGAACGAAAGTCTCTCTACATGCACTGTTATGAGATATAAGTCTGTGTGAAAGCCTTACATCAATTTGCTTGTTGGGAACACAAAGATCGTTTCCAGTTGCAAACAACTCTCCATAAATATATATGCGGAGGTACTAGCTCCAACTCCGTTTTACAGTGAAAACTGCTGGAATTTAAAACAGGCAATAGGAAAGAGACAGAGAAACCAGAGTAAAAGATTCTCCTGCAAACACGTCCCTTTATGCTAGATGAACGAACGTCTCTCCCCATGCTCATTTCTGAGAGATAAGTGTGTGTGAAAGCCATTCTTAAACTAGCATTTTGGGAACACAAAGATTCTTTTCAGTTGCAAACTACACTCCTTATATTTATATGGGGACGTTCAACTCCAACTCCATTTTACAGTGAAAACAGCAGGAACTTCAAACTGGAACAAGGAAACAGACTGAGAAACCAGAGCAAATGTTTATACTGCAAACATTTCAGTTTGTGCTGAATGAACGAACTTCTCTCCACATTCTCAGTTCTGAGAGATATGTGTGTGTGAAAGTCCTCCTTCACCTGGCTTGTTGGGAACACAAAGTTTCTTTTCAGTTGCAAATTACCCTCCATACATATATATGGGAATGTACTAGTTCCAACTCGATTTTACACTGAAAAATGCAGGAACATCATACCGGCACTAGGAAACAGACTTAGAAGCCATTGTAAAAGTTTCCCCTGCAAATCGTTCCATTTGTGCTACATGAAAGAAAGTGTATCCACATGCTCAGTTCAGAGATATATGTTTGTGTGAAAGCCGTCATTCAACTAACTTATTGGGAACACAAAGTTTCTTTTCAGTTGCATACTACATTCCATAAATATATATGGGGAGGTACAACTCCAAAACCGTTTTTCAATTAAAATTGCAGGAACTTCAAACCGGCACTAGGAAACAGACTGTGAAACCAGACTAAAAGTTTTTCCTGCAAACCTTTCCCTTTGTGCAAGATGAACGAAATTCTCTCCCGATGCTAAGTTATGAGAGATAAGTGTGTGTGAAACTGTACTTCACATAGAATGTTGGGAACACAAATTTTGTTTTCAGTTGCAAACTACAATCCATACATATATATGGGGAGGTAAAAACTCCAACTATTTTTACAGTAAAAACTGCAGGAAATTCAAACCGGAACTAGGAAACTGACTGAGAAACCAGAGAAGAATATTCTCCTGCAAACCGTTCCCTTTTTGCTAGATGGAGGAAAGTCTCACCAGATTCTAAGTTCTGAGATTTAATTATGTGTGAAAGCCGGCATTCACCAGCTTGATGGGAAAACAAAGTTTCTGTTTTGTAGCAAACTACACTCCATATATATATATGGGGAGGTACAAGCTGCAAAACGATTTTACATTGAAATCTTCAGGAAATTCAAACTGACATTAGTAAACATAATGAGAAACCAGAGTAAAAATTTCTCCTGCCAAAAGTTCCATTTTTTGCTAGATGAACTAACGTCTCTCCACATGCTCATTTCTGAGAGATAAGTTTGTATGAAACCTGTCCTTCACCTAACTAGTTGAGAACACAAAGTTTCTTTTCAGTTGAATACTACATTCCATAAATATATATGGGGAGGTACAACTCCAAAACCGTTTTTCAAATAAAATTGCAGGAACTTCAAACCGGCACTAGGAAACAGACTGTGAAACCAGACTTAAAGTTTTTCCTGCAAAACTTTCCCTTTGTGCAAGATGAACGAAATTCTCTCCCGATGCTAAGTTATGAGAAATAAGTGTGTGTGAAAGCTGTACTTCACATAGAAGGTTGGGAACACAAATTTTGTTTTCAGATGCAAACTACAATCCATACATATATATGGGGAGGTAAAAACTCCAACTCTTTTTACAGTGAAAACTGCAGGAAATTCAAACCGGAACTAGGAAACAGACTGAGAAACCAGAGAAGAATATTCTCCTGCAAACCGTTCCCTTTTTGCTAGATGGAGGAAAGTCTCACCAGATTCTAAGTTCTGAGATTTAATTATGTGTGAAAGCCGGCATTCACCAGCTTGATGGGAAAACAAAATATCTGTTTTGTAGCAAACTACACTCCATACATATATATGGGGAGGTACAAGCTGCAAAACGATTTTACATTGAAATCTTCAGGAAATTCAAACTGACATTAGGAAACATACTGAGAAACCAGAGTAAAAATTTCTCCTTCCTAACGTTCCATTTTTTGCTAGAGGAACTAACGACTCTCAACATGCTCATTTATGAGAGATAAGTTTGTGTGAAACCTGTCCTTCACCTAACTAGTTGAGAACACAAGTTTCTTTTCAGTTGCAAACTACACTCCATATATACATATGGAGAGGTATATGCTCCATAAATCTTTTACAGTGAAAACTGCAGGAACTTCAAAACGGCACTAGGAAACAGACTGAGAAACCAGAGTAAAAGTTTCTCCTACAAACACTTCCAATTGTGGTTGATGAACGACCGTCACTCCACATGCTCTGTTATGAGATATAATTGTGTGTGAAAGCCTTACTTCACTTTGCTTGTTGAGAACACAAAGATCGTTTTCAGTTGCAAACAACACTCCATAAATATATATGGGTAGGTACTAGCTCCAACTCCGTTTTACAGTGAAATATGAGGAACTTCAAACCAGCACTAGGAAACAGACTGAGAATCGAGAGTAAAAGTTTCTCCTGCAAACCTTTCCGATTGGGCTAGATGAACGAATTTTTCTCCACATTCTCAGTTCTGAGAGATAAGTGTGGGTGAAAGCCGTCCTTCACCTAGCTTGTTGGGAAAACAAAGTTTTTTTTCATTTGCAAACTACACTCCATACATATATATGAGGAGGTTCAAGCTCCAACTCGGTTTTACAGTGAAAACTTCAGGAACTTCAAACGGGCACTATTAAATAGACTGAGAATCCAGAGTAAAAACTTAAACTTCAAACCGTTTCTTTGTGCTACATGTACGAAAGCCTCTCCACATGCTCAGTTCTGAGATATAAGTGTTTATGAAAGCCAAAATTCACCTAGATTGTTGGGAACACAAATTTTCTTTTTTTATGCTAACTACACTCCATAATCTATATTGGGAGGTACTTGCTCAAACTCGGTTTTTCAGTGAAACTTCAGGAACTTCAAATGGAATCTAGGTAAAATACAGAGAAACCAGAGTAATAGTTTCACCTGCAAACCGTTCCGTTTGTGCAAGATGAACGAAAGTCTCTCCCCATGCTCATTTCTGAGAGATAAGTGTGTGTGAAAGCCGTCTTTCACCTAGCTTGTTGGGAACACAAAGTATATTTTAAGCTGCAAACTATACTCCATACATATATATGGGGAGGTACTAGCTCCAACTAGGTTTTACATTGAAAACTGTAGGAACTTCAAACCGGTACTATGAAAATAACTGAGAAACCAGAGTAAAAGTTTCTACTGCAACCCTTTCCAATTTTGCTTGATGAACGTAAGTCTCTCCCCATGCTCAATTCTGAGAGATAAGTGTGTGTTTAAGCCGTTTTTCACCTAGATTTTTGGGAACACAAAGTTTCTTTTCAGTTGCATACTACATTCCATACATATAATTGTGGAGGTAAAACTCCAACTCCGTTTTAAATTGAAAACTGCAGGAATTACAAAAGGCACTAGGAAACAGACTGAGATACCTGTGAAAATTTTCTCCTGCAATGAGTTCCCGTTGTGCTAGATGAATGAACGTCTATCCACATGTTCATTTCTGTGAGGTAAGTGTCTGGAATGCAGTCATTCACTTAGCATGTTGTGACACAAAGTTTCTTTAGAGTTGCCAATTACATTACATACATATATATGTGTATGTACTATTTCCAACATGGTTTACAGTGAAAACTTCAGGAAATTCAAACTGGCATTTGTAAACAAACTGAGAAAACAGAGTAAAAGTTTTTCCTTCAAACGGTTCCCTTTTTGCTAGATGAACGAACGTGTCAGCACATGCTAAGTTCTGAGAAATATATGTGTGTATGAAAGCCGCCTTCACCTAGCTTGTTGGGAACACATAGTTTCTTTTCAGTTGCAAACTATACTCAATACTTATATATGGGTGGTCAAAGCTGCAACTCCGTTTTACAGTGAAAACTGCAGGAACATCAAACCGGCACTAGGAAACAGACTGAGAATCCAGAGTAAAACTTTCTCCTACAAACCGTTCCATGTGGTAGATGAACGAAAGTCTCTCTTCATGCACTGTTATGAGATATATGTTTGTGTGAAATCCTTACTTCACTTTGCTTGTTGGGAACACAAAGATCGTTTCCAGTTGCAAACAACTCTCCATAAATATATATGCGGAGGTACTAGCTCCAAATCCGTTTTACAGTGAATACTGCAGGAATTTCAAACAGGCAATTGGAAACAGACAGAGAAACCAGAGTAAAGATTCTCCTGCAAACACTTCCCTTTGTGCTAGATGAACGAACGTCTCTCCCCATGCTCATTTCTGAGAGATAAGTGTGTGTGAAAGCCATTCTTAACCTAGCATTTTTGGGAACACAAAGTTTCTTTTCAGTTGCAAACTACACTCCTTATATTTATATGGGGACGTTCAACTCTAACACCATTTTACAGTGAAAACAGCAGGAACTTCAAACTGGAACAAGGAAACAGACTGAGATACCAGAGAAAATGTTTATACTGCAAACATTTCAGTTTGTGCTGAGTGAACGAACTTCTCTCCACATCTCAATTCTGAGAGATATGTGTGTGTGAAAGTCCTCCTTCACCTGGCTTGTTGGGAACACAAAGTTTCTTTTCAGTTGCAAATTACCCTTCATACTATATATGGGGATGTACAAGTTCCAACTCGATTTTACACTGAAAACTGCAGGAAAATCATACCGGCACTAGGAAAACAGACTTAGAAGCCATAGTAAAAGTTTCCCCTGCAAATCGTTCCATTTGTGCTAGATGAACGAAAGTGTATCCACATGCTCAGTTCAGAGATATATGTTTGTGTGAAAGCCGTCATTCAACTAACTTATTGGGAACACAAAGTTTCTTTTCAGTTGCATACTACATTCCATAAATATATATGGGGAGGAACAACTCCAAATCCGTTTTTCAATTAAAATTGCAGGAACTTCAAACCAGCACTAGGAAACAGACTGTGAAACCAGACTAAAAGATTTTCTTGCAAACCTTTCCCCTTGTGCAAGATGAACGAAATTCTCTCTCGATGCTAAGTTATGAGAGATAAGTGTGTGTGAAAGCTGTACTTCATATAGAATGTTGGGAACACAAATATTGTTTTCAGTTGCAAACTACAATCCATACATATATATGGGGAGGTAAAAGCTCCAACTCTTTTACAGTGAAAACTGCAGGAAATTCAAACCGGAACTTGGAAACAGACTGAGAAACCAGAGAAGAAGTTGCTCTTGCAAACCGTTCTCTTTTTGATAGATGGAGGAAAGTCTCACCAGATTCTAAGTTCTGAGATATAATTATGTGTGAAAGCCGGCATTCACCAGCTTGTTGGGAAAACAAAGTTTTTTTTTGGAGCAAACTACACTCCGTACATATATATGGGGAGGTACAAGCTACAAAAAGATTTTATATTGAAATCTTCAGGAAATTCAAACTGACATTACGAAACATACTGAGAAACCAGAGTAAATATTTCTCCTTCCAAACGTTCCATTTTTTGCTAGATGAACTAAAGTCTCTCCACATGCTCATTTCCGAGAGAAAAGTGTGTGTGAAAGCCGTCTTTCACCTAGCTTGTTGGGAACACAAAGTATATTTTAAGCTGCAAACTACACACCATACATATATATGGGGAGGTACTAGCTCCAACTAGGTTTTACATTGAAAACTGTAGGATCTTCAAACCGGTACTATGAAAATAACTGAGAAACCAGAGTAAAAGTTTCTACTGCAACCCTTTCCAATTATGCTTGATGAACGTAAGTCTCTCCCCATGCTAAATTCTGAGAGATAAGTGTGTGTGTAAGCCGTTATTCACCTAGAATTTTGGGAATACAAAGTTTCTTTTCACTTGCATACTATATTCCATACATATATTTGTGGAGGTAAAACTCCAACTCCGTTTTAAATTGAAAACTGCAGGAATTACAAAAGGCACTAGGAAATAGACTGAGATACCTGTGAAAATTTTCTCCTGCAATGAGTTCCCGTTGTGCTAGATGAATGAACGTCTATCCACATGTTCATTTCTGTGAGGTAAGTGTCTGTGAAAGCAGTCATTCACCTAGAATGTTCTGACACAAAGTTTCTTTAGAGTTGCAAATTACAATACATACATATATATGTGTATGTACTATTTCCAACACGGTTTACAGTGAAAACTTCAGGAAATTCAAACTGGCATTTGTAAACAAACTGAGAAAACAGAGTAAAAGTTTTTCCTTCAAACGGTTCCCTTTTTGCTAGATGAACGAACGTGTCAGCACATGCTAAGGTCTGAGAAATATATGTGTGTATGAAAGCCGTCCTTCACCTAGCTTGTTGGGAACACATAGTTTCTTCTAAGTTGCAAACTAAACTCAATACTTATATACGGGTGGTCCAAGCTGCAACTCCGTTTTACAGTGAAAACTGCAGGAACATCATACCGGCACTAAGAAACAGACTGAGAAGCCATAGTAAAAGTTTCCCCTGCAAATCGTTCCATTTGTGCTAGATGAACGAAAATGTATCCACATGCTCATTTCAGAGATATACGTTTGTGTGGAAGCCGTCATTCAACTAACTTATTGGGAACAAAATTTTCTTTTCAGTTGCATACTACATTCCATAAATATATATGGGGAGGTACAACTCCAAAACCGTTTTTCAATTAAAATTGCAGGAACTTCAACCCGGCACTAGGAAACAGACTTTGAAACCAGAATAAAAGTTTTTCCTGCAAACCTTTCCCTTTCTGCAAGATGAACGAAATTCACTCCCGATGCTAAGTTATGAGAGATAAGTGTGTGTGAAAGCTGTACTTCACATAGAATGTTGGCAACACAAATTTTGTCTTCAGTTGCAAACTACAATCCAAACATATATATGGGGATGTAAAAGCTCCAACTCTTTTTACAGTGAAAACTGCAGAAAATTCAAACCGGAACTTGGAAACAGACTGAGAAACCAGAGAAGAAGTTGCTCCTGCAAACCGTTCCCTTTTTGCTAGATGGAGGAAAGTCTCACCACATTCTAAGTTCTGAGAAATATTTATGTGTGAAAGCCGGCATTCACCAGCTTGTTGGGAAAACAAAGATTCTTTTTTGTAGCAAACTACACTCCATACATATAAATGGGGAGGTACAAGCTCCAAAACGATTTTACATTGAAATCTTCAGGAAATTCAAACTGACATTAGGAAACATACTGAGAAATCAGAGTAAAAATTTCTCCTTCCTAACGTTCCATTTTTTGCTAGATGAACTATCGTCTCTCCACATGCTCATTTCTGAGAGATAAGTTTGTGTGAAATCTGTCCTTCAACTAACTAGTTGAGAACACAAAGTTTCTTTTCAGTTGCAAACTACACTCCATATATACATATGGAGAGGTATATGCTCCATAAATCTTTTACAGTGAAAACTGCAGGAACTTCAAAACGGCACTAGGAAACAGACTGAAAAACCACAGTAAAAGTTTCTCCTACAAACAATTCCAATTGTGGTAGATGAACGAACGTCACTCCACATGCTCTTTTATGAGATATAATTGTGTGTGAAAGCCTTACTTCATTTTGCTTGTTGGGAAAACATAGATCCTTTTCAGTTGCAAACAACACTCCATAAATATATATGGGTAGGTACTAGCTCCAACTCCGTTTTACAGTGAAATATGAGGAACTTCAAACCGGCACTAGGAAACAGACTGAGAATCGAGAGTAAAAGTTTCTCCTGCAAACCTTTCCGATTGGGCTAGATGAATGAAATTTTCTCCACATGCACTGTTATGAGATATAAGTATGAGTGAAAGCCATCCTTCACCTAGCTTGTTGGGAGCAAAAATTTCTTTTCAGTTGCAAACTACACTCCATACTTATATATGGGGAGGTACAACTCCAAATTATTTACAGTGAAAACAGCAGGAAATTCAAACTGGAACAAGGAAACAGACTGAGAAACCAGAGCAAATGTTAATATTGCAACCAGTTCCCTTTGTGATACATGAACGAACTTCTTTCCACATTCTCAGTTCTGAGAGATAAGTGTGGGTGAAAGCCGTCCTTCACCTAGCTTGTTGGGAAAACAAAGTTTATTTTCATTTGCAAACTACACTCCATAAATATATATGAGGAGGTTCAAGCTCCAACTCGGTTTTACAGTGAAAACTTCAGGAAATTCAAACGGGCACTATTAAACAGAGTGAGAAACCAGGGTAAAATTTTAAACTGCAAACCCTTTCTTTGTGCTACATGAACGAAGCCTCTCCACATGCTCAGTTCTGAGATATAAGTGTTTATGAAAGCCGAAATTCACCTTGATTGTTGGGAACACAAAGTTTCTTTTCTTATGCTAACTACACTCCATAAATCTATATTGGGAGGTACTTGCTCAAACTCGGTTTTTCAGTGAAAACTTCAGGAACTTCAAATGGAATCTAGGTAAAATACAGAGAAACCAGAGTAATAGTTTCACCTGCAAACCGTTCCGTTTGTGCAAGATGAACGAAAGTCTCTCCCCATGCTCATTTCTGAGAGATAAGTGTGTGTGAAAGCCGTCTTTCACCTAGCTTGTTGGGAACACAAAGTATATTTTAAGCTGCAAACTACACTCCATACATATATATGGGGAGGTACTAGCTCCAACTAGGTTTTACATTGAAAACTGTAGGAACTTCAAACCGGTACTATGAAAAATGCTGAGAAACCAGAGTAAAAGTTTCTACTGCAACCCTTTCCATTTATGCTTGATGAACGTACATCGATCCCCATGCTCAATTCTGAGAGATAAGTGTGTGTGAAAGCAGTTCTTCACCTAGATTTTTGGGAACACAAAGTTTCTTTTCAGTTGCATATTACACTCCATACATATATTTGTGGAGGTAAAACTCCAACTCCGTTTTACAGTGAAAACTGCAGGAATTACAAAAGGCGCTAGGAAACAGACTGAGAAACCTGTGAAAAATTTTTCCTGCAAAGAGTTCCCGTGGTGCTAGATGAATGAACGTCTCTCCACATGTTCATTTCTGTGAGGTAAGTGTCTGTGAAAGCAGTCATTCACCTAGCATTTTCTGACACAAAGTTTCTTTAGAGTTGCAAACTACACTCCATACATATATATGTGTATGTACTATTTCCAACACGGTTTACAGTGAAAACTTCAGGAAATTCAAACTGGCATTTGTAAACAAACTGAGAAAACAGAGTAAAATTTTTTCCTTCAAACGTTTCCCTTTTTGCTAGATGAACGAACGTCTCTCCTCATGCTCATTTCTGAGAGTTAATTTTGTGTGAAATCCATTCTTCATCTAGCATGTTGGGAACACAAAGTTTCTTTTCAGTTGCAAACTACAATCCTTATATTTATATGGGTACGTACAACTCCAACTACATTTTACAGTGAAAACAGCAGGAACTTCAAACTGGAATAAGGAAACAGACTGAGAAACCAGAGCAAATCTTTATACCACAAACTTTTCACTTTGTGCTGAATGAACGAACTTCTCTCCACATTCTCAGTTCTGAGAGATATGTGTGTGTGAAGTCCTCCTTCACCTGGCTTGTTGGGAACACAAAATTTCTTTTCAGTTGCAAATTACCCTCCATACATATATATGGGGAGGTACTATTTCCAACAGGATTATACACTGAAAACTGCAGGAACATCTTACCGGCACTATTAAACAGACTGAGAAGCCATAATATAAATTTCCCCTGCAAATCGTTCCATTTGTGCTAGATGAACGAAAGTCTATCCATATCCTCATTTCAGAGATATATGTTGGTGTGAAAGCCGTTATTCAACTAACTTATTAGGAACACAATTTTTTTTTCAGTTGCATACTACATTCCAAAAATATATATGGGGAGGTACAACTCCAAAACCGTTTTTCAATTAAAATTGCAGGAACTTCAAACCGGCACTAGGAAACAGACTGGGAAACCAGACAAAAGATTTTCCTGCAAACATTTCCCTATGTGCAATATGAACGAAATTCTCACGATGCTAAGTTATGAGAGATAAGTTTGTGTGAAAGCTGTACTTCACATAGAATGTTGGGAACACAAATTTTGTTTTCAGTTGTAAACTACAATCCATACATGTATATGGGGAGGTAAAAGCTCCAAATATTTTTACAGTGAAAACTGCAGGAAATTCAAATCGGAACTTGGAAACAGACTGAGAAACCAGAGAAGAAGTTGCTCCTGCAAACCGTTCCCTTTTTGCTAGATGGAGGAAAGTCTCACCAGATTCTAAGTTCTGAGATATAATTATGTGTGAAAGGCGGCATTCACCATCTTGTTGGAAAAACAAAATTTCTTTTTTGTAGAAAACTACACTCCATACATATATATGGGGATGTACAAGCTCCAAAACGATTTTACATTGAAAACTTCAGGAAATTCAAACTGACATTAGGAAAGATAGTGAGAAACCAGAGTAAAAATTTCTCCTGCAAACCTTTCCATTTTTTGCTAGATGAACTAACGTCTCTCCACATGCTCATTTCTTAGAGATAAATTTGTGTGAAATCTGTCCTTCACCTAACTAGTTGAGAACACAAAGATTCTTTTCAGTTGCAAACTACACTCCATATTTACATATGGAGAGGTATATACTCCATAAATCTTTTACAGTGAAAACTGCAAAAACTTCAAGACGGAACTAGGAAACAGACTGAGAATCCAGAGAAAAAGTTTCTCCTACAAACAATTCCAATTGTGGTTGATGAATGAACGTCACTCCACATGCTCTGTTATGAGATATATTTGTGTGTGAAAGCCTTACTTCACTTTGCTTATTGGGAACACAAAGATCCTTTTCAGTTGCAAACAACACTCCATAAATATATATAGGGAGGTACAACTCCAAATTATTTACAGTGAAAACAGCAGGAAATTCAAACTGGAAAATGGTAACAGACTGAGAAACCAGAGCAAAAGTTAATATTGCAACCAGTTCCCTTTGTGATACATGAACGAACTTCTCTCCACATTCTCATTTCTGAGAGATAAGTGTGGGTGAAAGCCGTCCTTCACATAGCTTGTTGGGAAACAAAGTTTCTTTTCATTTGCAAACTACACTCCATACATATATATGAGGATGATCAAGCTCCAACTCGATTTTACAGTGAAAACTTCAGGAACTTCAAATGGAATCTAGGTAAAATACTGAGAAACCAGAGAAATAGTTTCACCTGCAAACCGTTCTGTTTGTGCAAGATGAACGAAAGTCTCTCCCCATGCTCATTTCTGAGAGATAAGTGTGTGTGAAAGCCGTCTTTCACCTAGCTTGTTGGGAACACAAAGTATTTTTTAAGCTGCAAACTACACTCCATACATATATATGTGGAGGTACTAGCTCCAACTATGTTTTACATTGAAAACTGTAGGAACTTCAAACCGGTACTATGAAAAATACTGAGAAACCAGAGTAAAAGTTTCTACTGCAACCCTTTCCATTTATGCTTGATGAACGTACATCGCTCCCCATGCTCAATTCTGAGAGATAAGTGTGTGTGAAAGCAGTTCTTCACCTAGATTTTTGGGAACACAAAGTTTCCTTTCAGTTGCATAATACAATCCATACATATATTTGTGGAGGTAAAACTCCAACTCCGTTTTACAGTGAAAACTGCAGGAATTACAAAAGGCGCTAGGAAACAGACTGAGAAACCTGTGAAAAATTTTTCCTGCAAAGAGTTCCCGTGGTGCTAGATGAATGAACGTCTCTCCACATGTTCATTTCTGTGAGGTAAGTGTCTGTGAAAGCAGTCATTCACCTAGCATTTTCTGACACAAAGTTTCTTTAGAGTTGCAAACTACACTCCATACATATATATGTGTATGTACTATTTCCAACACGGTTTACAGTGAAAACTTCAGGAAATTCAAACTGGCATTTGTAAACAAACTGAGAAAACAGAGTAAAAGTTTTTCCTTCAAACGTTTCCCTTTTTGCTAGATGAACGAACGTCTCTCCTCATGCTCATTTCTGAGAGTTAATTTTGTGTGAAATCCATTCTTCATCTAGCATGTTGGGAACACAAAGTTTCTTTTCAGTTGCAAACTACAATCCTTATATTTATATGGGTACGTACAACTCCAACTACATTTTACAGTGAAAACAGCAGGAACTTCAAACTGGAATAAGGAAACAGACTGAGAAACCAGAGCAAATCTTTATACCGCAAACTTTTCACTTTGTGCTGAATGAACGAACTTCTCTCCACATTCTCATTTCTGAGAGATATGTGTGTGTGAAGTCCTCCTTCACCTGGCTTGTTGGGAACACAAAATTTCTTTTCAGTTGCAAATTACCCTCCATACATATATATGGGGATGTACTATTTCCAACAGGATTATACACTGAAAACTGCAGGAACATCTTACCGGCACTATTAAACAGACTGAGAAGCCATAATATAAATTTCCCCTGCAAATCGTTCCATTTGTGCTAGATGAACGAAAGTCTATCCATATCCTCATTTCAGAGATATATGTTGGTGTGAAAGCCGTTATTCAACTAACTTATTAGGAACACAATTTTTTTTTCAGTTGCATACTACATTCCAAAATATATATGGGGAGGTACAACTCCAAAACCGTTTTTCAATTAAAATTGCAGGAACTTCAAACCGGCACTAGGAAACAGACTGGGAAACCAGACAAAAGATTTTCCTGCAAACATTTCCCTATGTGCAATATGAACGAAATTCTCACGATGCTAAGTTATGAGAGATAAGTGTGTGTGAAAGCTGTACTTCACATAGAATGTTGGGAACACAAATTTTGTTTTCAGTTGTAAACTACAATCCATACATTTATATGGGGAGGTAAAAGCTCCAAATATTTTTACAGTGAAAACTGCAGGAAATTCAAATCGGAACTTGGAAACAGACTGAGAAACCAGAGAAGAAGTTGCTCCTGCAAACCGTTCCCTTTTTGCTAGATGGAGGAAAGTCTCACCAGATTCTAAGTTCTGAGATATAATTATGTGTGAAAGCCGGCATTCAAAATCTTGTTGGTAAAACAAAATTCCTTTTTTGTAGAAAACTACACTCCATACATATATATGGGGATGTACAAGCTCCAAAACGATTTTACATTGAAAACTTCAGGAAATTCAAACTGACATTAGGAAAGATAGTGAGAAACCAGAGTAAAAATTTCTCCTGCAAACCTTTCCATTATTTGCTAGATGAACTAACGTCTCTCCACATGCTCATTTCTTAGAGATAAATTTGTGTGAAATCTGTCCTTCACCTAACTAGTTGAGAACACAAGATTCTTTTCAGTTGCAAACTACACTCCATATTTACATATGGAGAGGTATATACTCCATAAATCTTTTACAGTGAAAACTGCAAAAACTTCAAGACGGAACTAGGAAACAGACTGAGAATCCAGAGAAAAAGTTTCTCCTACAAACAATTCCAATTGTGGTTGATGAATGAACGTCACTCCACATGCTCTGTTATGAGATATATTTGTGTGTGAAAGCCTTACTTCACTTTGCTTATTGGGAACACAAAGATCCTTTTCAGTTGCAAACAACACTCCATAAATATATATAGGGAGGTACAACTCCAAATTATTTACAGTGAAAACAGCAGGAAATTCAAACTGGAAAATGGTAACAGACTGAGAAACCAGAGCAAAAGTTAATATTGCAACCAGTTCCCTTTGTGATACATGAACGAACTTCTCTCCACATTCTCATTTCTGAGAGATAAGTGTGGGTGAAAGCCGTCCTTCACATAGCTTGTTGGGAAACAAAGTTTCTTTTCATTTGCAAACTACACTCCATACATATATATGAGGATGATCAAGCTCCAACTCGATTTTACAGTGAAAACTTCAGGAACTTCAAATGGAATCTAGGTAAAATACTGAGAAACCAGAGAAATAGTTTCACCTGCAAACCGTTCTGTTTGTGCAAGATGAACGAAAGTCTCTCCCCATGCTCATTTCTGAGAGATAAGTGTGTGTGAAAGCCGTCTTTCACCTAGCTTGTTGGGAACACAAAGTATTTTTTAAGCTGCAAACTACACTCCATACATATATATGTGGAGGTACTAGCTCCAACTATGTTTTACATTGAAAACTGTAGGAACTTCAAACCGGTACTATGAAAAATACTGAGAAACCAGAGTAAAAGTTTCTACTGCAACCCTTTCCATTTATGCTTGATGAACGTACATCGCTCCCCATGCTCAATTCTGAGAGATAAGTGTGTGTGAAAGCAGTTCTTCACCTAGATTTTTGGGAACACAAAGTTTCCTTTCAGTTGCATAATACAATCCATACATATATTTGTGGAGGTAAAACTCCAACTCCGTTTTACAGTGAAAACTGCAGGAATTACAAAAGGCGCTAGGAAACAGACTGAGAAACCTGTGAAAATTTTCCCCTACAACGAGTTCCCGTGGTGCTAGATGAATGAACGTCTCTCCACATGTTCATTTCTGTGAGGTAAGTGTCTGTGAAAGCAGTCATTCACCTAGCATGTTCTGACACATAGTTTCTTTAGAGTTGCAAACTACAATCCATAAATATATATGTGTATGTACTATTTCCAACACGGTTTGCAGTGAAAACTTCAGGAAATTCAAACGGGCATTTGTAAACAAACTGAGAAAACAGAGTAAATGTTTTTCCTTCAAACGGTTCCCTTTTTGCTAGATGAACGATCGTGTCAGCACATGCTAAGGTCTGAGAAATATATGTGTGTATGAAAGCCGCCTTCACCTAGCTTGTTGGGAACACATAGTTTCTTTTCAGTTGCAAACTAAACTCAATACTTATATATGGGTGGTCCAAGCTGCAACTCCGTTTTACAGTGAAAACTGCAGGAACATCAAACCGGCACTAGCAAACAGACTGAGAAACAAGAGTAAAACTTTCTCCTACAAACCGTTCCATGTGGTAGATGAACGAAAGTCTCTCTACATGCAGTGTTATGAGATATAAGTGTGTGTGAAAGCCTTACTTCACTTTGCTTGTTGGGAACACAAAGATCGTTTCCAGTTGCAAACAACTCTCCATAAATATATATGGGGAGGTACTAGCTCCAACTCCGTTTTACAGTGAAAACTGCTGGAAATTCAAACAGGCAATAGGAAACAGACAGAGAAACCAGAGTAAAAGATTCTCATGCAAACAGTTCCCATTGTGCTAGATGAACGAACGTCTCTCCCCATGCTCATTTCTGAGAGATAAGTGTGAGTGAAAGCCATTCTTCACCTAACATTTTGGGAACACAAAGTTTCTTTTCATTTGCAAACTTCACTCCTTATATTTATATGGGGACGTACAACTCCAACTCCATTTTACAGTGAAAACAGAAGGAACTTCAAACTGGAACAAGGAAACAGACTGAGAAACCAGAGCAAATGTTTATACTGCAAACATTTCACTTGTGCTGAATGAACGAACTTCTCTACACATTCTCAGTTCTGAGAGATATGTGTGTGTGAAAGTCCTCCTTCACTTCTGGCTTGTTGGGAACACAAAGTTTCTTTTCAGTTGCAAATTACCCTCCATACATATATATGGGGAGGTACTAGTTCCAAATCGATTTTACACTGAAAACTGCAAGAACATCATAACGGCACTAGGAAACAGACTGAGAAGCCATACTAAAAGTTTCCCCTGCAAATCGTTCCATTTGTGCTAGATGAACGAAAGTCTATCCACATGCTCAGTTCAGAGATATATGTTTTTGTGAAAGCCGTCATTCAACTAACTTATTGGGAACACAATCTTTCTTTTCAGTTGCATACTACATTCCATAAATATATATGGGGAGGTACAACTCCAAAACCGTTTTTCAATTAAAATTGCAGGAACTTCAAACCGGCACTAGGAAACAGACTGGGAAACCAGACTAAAATATTTTCCTGCAAACCTTTCCCTTTGTGCAAGATGAACGAATTTCTCTCCCGATGCTAAGTTATGAGAGATAAGTGTGTGTGAAAGCTGTACTTCACATAGAATGTTGGGAACACAAATTTTGTTTTCAGTTGCAAACTACAATCCATACATATATATGGGAAGGTAAAATCTCCTACTCTTTTTACAGTGAAAACTGCAGGAAATTCAAATCGGAACTTGGAAACAGACTGAGAAACCAGAGAAGAAGTTGCTCCTGCAAACCGTTCCCTTTTTGCTAGATGGAGGAAAGTCTCACCAGATTCTAAGTTCTGAGATAAAATTATGTGTGAAAGGCGGCATTCACCATCTTGTTGGAAAAACAAAGTTTCTTTTTTATAGCAAACTACACTCCATACATATATATGGGGAAGTACAAGCTCCAAAACGATTTTACATTTAAAACTTCAGGAAATTCAAACTGACATTAGGAAACATAGTGAGAAACCAGAGAAAAATTTCTCCTGCAAACCGTTCCATTTTTTGGTAGATGAACTAACGTCTCTCCACATGCTCATTTCTGAGAGATAAGTTTGTGTGAAATCTGTCCTTCAACTAACTAGTTGAGAACACAAAGATTCTTTTCAGTTGCAAACTACACTCCATATTTACATATGGAGAGGTATATACTCCATAAATCTTTCACAGTGAAAACTGCAGGAACTTCAAAACGGCACTAGGAAACAAACTGAGATACCAGAGAAAAAGTTTCTCCTACAAACAATTCCAATTTTGGTTGATGAATGAACGTCACTCCACATGCTCTGTTATGAGATATAATTGTGTGTGAAAGCCTTACTTCACTTTGCTTGTTGGGAACACAAAGATCCTTTTCAGTTGCAAACAACACTCCATAAATATATATAGGGTAGGTACTAGCTCCAACTCCGTTTACAGTGAAATATGAGGAACTTCAAACCGGCACTAGGAAACAGACTGAGAATCGAGAGTAAAAGTTTCTCTGCAAACCTTTCCGATTGGGCTAGATGAACGAAATTTTCTCCACATGCACTGTTATGAGATATAAGTGTGAGTGAAAGCCGTCCTTCACCTAGCTTTTTGGGAGCACAAATTTCTTTTCAGTTGCAAAACTACACCCCATACATATATATGGGGAGGTACAACTCCAAATTATTTACAGTGAAAACAGCAGGAAATTCAAACTGGAACAAGGAAACAGACTGAGAAACCAGAGCAAAAGTTAATATTGCAACCAGTTCCCTTTGTGATACATGAACGATATTCTCTCCACATTCTCAGTTCTGAGAGATAAGTGTGGGTGAAAGCCGTCCTTCACCTAGCTTGTTGGGAAAACAAAGTTTCTTTTCATTTGCAAACTACACTCCATACATATATATGAGTAGGTTCAAGCTCCAACTCGATTTTACAGTGAAAACTTCAGGAACTTCAAACGGGCACTATTAAACAGACTGAGAAACCAGGGTAAAAATTTAAACTGCAAACCGTTTCTTTGTGCTACATGAACGAAATCCTCTCCACATGCTCAGTTCTGAGATATAAGTGTTAATGAAAGCCGAATTTCACCTAGGTTGTTGGGAACACAATGTTTCTTTTTTGTTGCTTACTACATTCGATAAATAATTATTGTGAGGTACTTACTCAAACTCGGTTTTACAGTAAAATTTCAGGAAATTGAAACCGGCACTAGGAAACAGACTGAGAACCCAGAGTAAAAGTTTCTCCTGCAATCCATTCCGTTTGTTCAAGATGAACAAAAGTCCTCACCCCTTGCTCATTTCTGAGAGTTAAATGTGTGTGAAATCCGTCCTTCACCTAGCTTGTTGGGAACACAAATTATATGTTAAGATGCAAACTATATTCCATACATATATATGGGGAAGTACTAGATCCAAATCTCTTTTAAAGTGAATACAGCAGGAACTTCAAAACGGTACTATGAAAAATACTGGGAAACCAGAGTAAAAGTTTCACCTGCAACCTTTTCCCTTTGTGCTAGATGAACGAACATCTCTCTCCAGGCACAATTGTGAGAGATAATTGTGTGTGAAAGCCACCTTCACCTAGATTGTTGGGAACACAATGTTCCTTTTCAGTTGCAAACTACACTGCATTCATATATATGGGGAGGTAAAAAACAAAATCCTTTCTACAGTGAAAACAGCAGGAATTTCGAACCGGCACTAGGAAACAAACTGAGAAATCAGAGTAAAATTTTCTCCTGCAAGGATTTCCCATTGTGCTTGATATACAAACGTCTCTCCACATGCTCTGTCCTGAGAGATAAGTGTGTGTGAAAGCCGTTCTTCACCTACCTTGTTGGGAACAAAAAGTTTCTTTTCAGATGCAAACTACTGTCCATTCATATATATGGGGAGATACTAGCTCCAGCTCGGTTTTACAGTGAAAACTGCAGGAAAATCCAATCGGCACTAGGAAACAGACTGAGAAATCAGAGTAATAATTTCTCTTGCAACCAGTTCCATTTCTGCTAGATAAACGAACTTCTCTTCCCATGCTCATATCTGAGAGTTATGTGTGTGTGAAAGCAGTAGTTCAACTAGCATGTTGGGAAAACAATGATTCTTTTCAGTTGCAAAATACATTCCATACATTTATAGGGGAAGGTACTACCTCCAAAATGGTTTTACAGTGAAAACTGCAGGAAATTGAAAATGACACTACGAAACAGACTGAGAAACCACAGTAAATTTTCTCATGTAAACCATTTCCTTTGTGTAAGATGAACGATAATCTTTCCCCATGCTCAGGTCTGAGGTACAAGAGTGTTTGAAACGGTCCTTCAACTCTCTTGTTGGGAACAGAAAGTTTCTTTTCAGGTGCAAACTCCACTCCATACATATATATGGGGAAGTAATAGCTCCAACTCTTGTTTAGAGTGAAAACTGCAGGAAAATCAAAACGGTACTAGGAAACAACCTGAAAAACCAGAGTAAAAATTTCTCCTTCAACCTGTTCCATTGTGCTAGATGAACGAACGTCTCTCTACATGTTCAATTCTGAGAGATTAGTGTGTGTGAAAGCCGTCCTTCAGCTAGCTTGTTGGGAAAACAAAGTTTCTTTTCATTTGCAAACTACACTCCATACATATATATGAGGAGGTTCAAGCTCCAACTCGGTTTTACAGTGAAAACTTCAGGAACTTCAAACGGGCACTATTAAATAGACTGAGAATCCAGGGTAAAAACTTAAACTTCAAACCGTTTCTTTGTGCTACATGTACGAAAGCCTCTCCACATGCTCAGTTCTGAGATATAAGTGTTTATGAAAGCCAAAATTCACCTAGATTGTTGGGAACACAAATTTACTTTTTTTATGCTAACTACACTCCATAAATCTATATTGGGAGGTACTTGCTCAAACTCGGTTTTTCAGTGAAAACTTCAGGAACTTCAAATGGAATCTAGGTAAATACAGAGAAACCAGAGTAATAGTTTCACCTGCAAACCGTTCCGTTTGTGCAAGATGAACGAAAGTCTCTCCCCATGCTCATTTCTGAGAGATAAGTGTGTGTGAAAGCCGTCTTTCACCTAGCTTGTTGGGAACACAAAGTATATTTTAAGCTGCAAACTATACTCCATACATAAATATGGGGAGGTACTAGCTCCAACTAGGTTTTACATTGAAAACTGTAGGAACTTCAAACCGGTACTATGAAAATAACTGAGAAAAACAGAGTAAAAGTTTCTACTGCAACCCTTTCCAATTTTGCTTGATGAACGTAAGTCTCTCCCCATGCTCAATTCTGAGAGATAAGTGTGTGTTTAAGCCGTTTTTCACCTAGATTTTTGGGAACACAAAGTTTCTTTTCAGTTGCATACTACATTCCATATATATATTTGTGGAGGTAAAACTCCAACACCGTTTTAAATTGAAAACTGCAGGAATTACAAAAGGCACTAGGAAACAGACTGAGATACCTGAGAAAATTTTCTCCTGCAATGAGTTCCCGTTGTGCTAGATGAATGAACGTCTATCCACATGTTCATTTCTGTGAGGAAAGTGTCTGTGAATGCAGTCATTCACCTAGCATGTTGTGACACAAAGTTTCTTTAGAGTTACAAATTACAATACATACATATATATGTGTATGTACTATTTCCAACACGGTTTACAGTGAAAACTTCAGGAAATTCAAACTGGCATTTGTAAACAAACTGAGAAAACAGAGTAAATGTTTTACCTTCAAACGGTTCCCTTTTTGCTAGATGAACGAACGTGTCAGCACATGCTAAGGTCTGAGAAATATATGTGTGTATGAAAGCCGCCTTCACCTAGCTTGTTGGGAACACATAGTTTCTTTAAAGTTGCAAACTATACTCAATAATTATATACGGGTGGTCAAAGCTGCAACTCCGTTTTACATTGAAAACTGCAGGAACATCAAACCGGCACTAGGAAACAGACTGATAAACCAGAGTAAAACTTTCTCCTACAAACCGTTCCATGTGGTAGATGAACGAAAGTCTCTCTTCATGCACTGTTATGAGATATATGTTTGTGTGAAATCCTTATTTCACTTGCTTGTTGGGAACACAAAGATCGTTTCCAGTTGCAAACAACTCTCCATAAATATATATGCGGAGGTACTAGCTCCAACTCCGTTTTACAGTGAAAACTGCAGGAATTTCAAACAGGCAATTGGAAACAGACAGAGAAACCAGAGTAAAGATTCTCCTGCAAACACTTCCCTTTGTGCTAGATGAACGAACGTCTCTCCCCATGCTCATTTCTGAGAGATAAGTGTGTGTGAAAGCCATTCTTAACCTAGCATTTTGGGAACACAAAGTTTCTTTTCAGTTGCAAACTACACTCCTTATATTTATATGGGGACGTTCAACTCCAACTCCATTTTACAGTGAAAACAGCAGGAACTTCAAACTGGAACAAGGAAACAGACTGAGATACCAGAGAATATGTTTATACTGCAAGCATTTCAGTTTGTGCTGAGTGAACGAACTTCTCTCCACATTCTCAATTCTGAGAGATATGTGTGTGTGAAAGTCCTCCTTCACCTGGCTTGTTGGGAACACAAAGTTTCTTTTCAGTTGCAAATTACCCTTCATACATATATATGGGGATGTACAAGTTCCAACTCGATTTTACACTGAAAACTGCAGGAACATCATACCGGCACTAGGAAACAGACTTAGAAGCCATAGTAAAAGTTTCCCCTGCAAATCGTTCCATTTGTGCTAGATGAACGAAAGTGTATCCACATGCTCAGTTCAGAGATATATGTTTGTGTGAAAGCCGTCATTCAACTAACTTATTGGGAACACAAAGTTTCTTTTCAGTTGCATACTACATTCCATAAATATATATGGGGAGGTACAACTCCAAATCCGTTTTTCAATTAAAATTGCAGGAACTTCAAACCGGCACTAGGAAACAGACTGTGAAACCAGACTAAAAGTTTTTCTTGCAAACCTTTCCCCTTGTGCAAGATGAACGAAATTCTCTCTCGATGCTAAGTTATGAGAGATAAGTGTGTGTGAAAGCTGTACTTCATATAGAATGTTGGGAACACAAATTTTGTTTTCAGTTGCAAACTACAATCCATACATATATATGGGGAGGTAAAAGCTCCAACTCTTTTACAGTGAAAACTGCAGGAAATTCAAACCGGAACTTGCAAACAGACTGAGAAACCAGAGAAGAAGTTGCTCTTGCAAACCGTTCTCTTTTTGATAGATGGAGGAAAGTCTCACCAGATTCTAAGTTCTGAGATATAATTATGTGTGAAAGCCGGCATTCACCAGCTTGTTGGGAAAACAAAGTTTTTTTTTGGAGCAAACTACACTCCGTACATATATATGGGGAGGTACAGGCTGCAAAAAGATTTTATATTGAAATCTTCAGGAAATTCAAACTGACATTAGGAAACATACTGAGAAACCAGAGTAAATATTTCTCCTTCCAAACGTTCCATTTTTTGCTAGATGAACTAAAGTCTCTCCACATGCTCATTTCTGAGAGAAAAGTGTGTGTGAAAGCCGTCTTTCACCTAGCTTGTTGGGAACACAAAGTATATTTTAAGCTGCAAACTACACACCATACATATATATGGGGAGGTACTAGCTCCAACTAGGTTTTACATTGAAAACTGTAGGAACTTCAAACCGGTACTATGAAAATAACTGAGAAACCAGAGTATAAGTTTCTACTGCAACCCTTTCCAATTATGCTTGATGAACGTAAGTCTCTCCCATGCTCAATTCTGAGAGATAAGTGTGTGTGTAAGCCGTTATTCACCTAGAATTTTGGGAACACAAAGTTTCTTTTCACTTGCATACTATATTCCATACATATATTTGTGGAGGTAAAACTCCAACTCCGTTTTAAATTGAAAACTGCAGGAATTACAAAAGGCACTAGGAAACAGACTGAGATACCTGTGAAAATTTTCTCCTGCAATGAGTTCCCGTTGTGCTAGATGAATGAACGTCTATCCACATGTTCATTTCTGTGAGGTAAGTGTCTGTGAAAGCATTCATTCACCTAGAATGTTCTGACACAAAGTTTCTTTAGAGTTGCAAATTACAATACATACATATATATGTGTATATACTATTTCCAACACGGTTTACAGTGAAAACTTCAGGAAATTCAAACTGGCATTTGTAAACAAACTGAGAAAACAGAGTAAAAGTTTTTCCTTCAAACGGTTCCCTTTTTGCTAGATGAACGAACGTGTCAGCACATGCTAAGGTCTGAGAAATATATGTGTGTATGAAAGCCGTCCTTCACCTAGCTTGTTGGGAACACATAGTTTCTTCTAAGTTGCAAACTAAACTCAATACTTATATACGGGTGGTCCAAGTGCAACTCCGTTTTACAGTGAAACTGCAGGAACATCATACCGGCACTAAGAAACAGACTGAGAAGCCATAGTAAAAGTTTCCCCTGCAAATCGTTCCATTTGTGCTAGATGAACGAAAATGTATCCACATGCTCATTTCAGAGATATTCATTTGTGTGAAAGCCGTCATTCAACTAACTTATTGGGAACAAAATTTTCTTTTCAGTTGCATACTACATTCCATAAATATATATGGGGAGGTACAACTCCAAAACCGTTTTTCAACTAAAATTGCAGGAACTTCAACCCGGCACTAGGAAACAGACTTTGAAACCAGAATAAAAGTTTTTCCTGCAAACCTTTCCCTTTCTGCAAGATGAACGAAATTCACTCCCGATGCTAAGTTATGAGAGATAAGTGTGTGTGAAAGCTGTACTTCACATAGAATGTTGGCAACACAAATTTTGTTTTCAGTTGCAAACTACAATCCAAACATATATATGGGGAGGTAAAAGCTCCAACTCTTTTTACAGTGAAAACTGCAGAAAATTCAAACCGGAACTTGGAAACAGACTGAGAAACCAGAGAAGAAGTTGCTCCTGCAAACCGTTCCCTTTTTGCTAGATGGAGGAAAGTCTCACCACATTCTAAGTTCTGAGAAATATTTATGTGTGAAAGCCGGCATTCACCAGCTTGTTGGGAAAACAAAGATTCTTTTTTGTAGCAAACTACACTCCATACATATATATGGGTAGGTACAAGCTCCAAAACGATTTTACATTGAAATCTTCAGGAAATTCAAACTGACATTAGGAAACATACTGAGAAATCAGAGTAAAATTTCTCCTTCCTAACGTTCCATTTTTTGCTAGATGAACTAACGTCTCTCCACATGCTCATTTCTGAGAGATAAGTTTGTGTGAAATCTGTCCTTCAACTAACTAGTTGAGAACACAAAGTTTCTTTTCAGTTGCAAACTACACTCCATATATACATATGGAGAGGTATATGCTCCATAAATCTTTTACAGTGAAAACTGCAGGAAATTCAAAACGGCACTAGGAAACAGACTGAAAAACCACAGTAAAAGTTTCTCCTACAAACAATTCCAATTGTGGTAGATGAACGAACGTCACTCCACATGCTCTTTTATGAGATATAATTGTGTGTGAAAGCCTTACTTCATTTTGCTTGTTGGGAAAACATAGATCCTTTTCAGTTGCAAACAACACTCCATAAATATATATGGGTAGGTACTAGCTCCAACTCCGTTTTACAGTGAAATATGAGGAACTTCAAACCGGCACTAGGAAACAGACTGAGAATCGAGAGTAAAAGTTTCTCCTGCAAACCTTTCCGATTGGGCTAGATGAACGAAATTTTCTCCACATGCACTGTTATGAGATATAAGTATGAGTGAAAGCCATCCTTCACCTAGCTTGTTGGGAGCAAAAATTTCTTTTCAGTTGCAAACTACACTCCATACTTATATATGGGGAGGTACAACTCCAAATTATTTACAGTGAAAACAGCAGGAAATTCAAACTGGAACAAGGAAACAGACTGAGAAACCAGAGCAAATGTTAATATTGCAACCAGTTCCCTTTGTGATACATGAACGAACTTCTTTCCACATTCTCAGTTCTGAGAGATAAGTGTGGGTGAAAGCCGTCCTTCACCTAGCTTGTTGGGAAAACAAAGTTTATTTTCATTTGCAAACTACACTCCATAAATATATATGAGGAGGTTCAAGCTCCAACTCGGTTTTACAGTGAAAACTTCAGGAACTTCAAACGGGCTCTATTAAACAGAGTGAGAAACCAGGGTAAAAATTTAAACTGCAAACCCTTTCCTTTGTGCTACATGAACGAAGCCTCTCCACATGCTCAGTTCTGAGATATAAGTGTTTATGAAAGCCGAAATTCACCTTGATTGTTGGGAACACAAAGTTTCTTTTTTTATGCTAACTACACTCCATAAATCTATATTGGGAGGGTACTTGCTCAAACTCGGTTTTTCAGTGAAAACTTCAGGAACTTCAAATGGAATCTAGGTAAAATACAGAGAAACCAGAGTAATAGTTTCACCTGCAAACCGTTCCGTTTGTGCAAGATGAACGAAAGTCTCTCCCCATGCTCATTTCTGAGAGATAAGTGTGTGTGAAAGCCGTCTTTCACCTAGCTTGTTGGGAACACAAAGTATATTTTAAGCTGCAAACTACACTCCATACATATATATGGGGAGGTACTAGCTCCAACTAGGTTTTACATTGAAAACTGTAGGAACTTCAAACCGGTACTATGAAAAATACTGAGAAACCAGAGTAAAAGTTTCTACTGCAACCCTTTCCATTTATGCTTGATGAACGTACATCGATCCCCATGCTCAATTCTGAGAGATAAGTGTGTGTGAAAGCAGTTCTTCACCTAGATTTTGGGAACACAAAGTTTCTTTTCAGTTGCATATTACACTCCATACATATATTTGTGGAGGTAAAACTCCAACTCCGTTTTACAGTGAAAACTGCAGGAATTACAAAAGGCGCTAGGAAACAGACTGAGAAACCTGTGAAAAATTTTTCCTGCAAAGAGTTCCCGTGGTGCTAGATGAATGAACGTCTCTCCACATGTTCATTTCTGTGAGGTAAGTGTCTGTGAAAGCAGTCATTCACCTAGCATTTTCTGACACAAAGTTTCTTTAGAGTTGCAAACTACACTCCATACATATATATGTGTATGTACTATTTCCAACACGGTTTACAGTGAAAACTTCAGGAAATTCAAACTGGCATTTGTAAACAAACTGAGAAAACAGTGTAAAAGTTTTTCCTTCAAACGTTTCCCTTTTTGCTAGATGAACGAACGTCTCTCCTCATGCTCATTTCTGAGAGTTAATTTTGTGTGAAATCCATTCTTCATCTAGCATGTTGGGAACACAAAGTTTCTTTTCAGTTGCAAACTACAATCCTTATATTTATATGGGTACGTACAACTCCAACTCCATTTTACAGTGAAAACAGCAGGAACTTCAAACTGGAATAAGGAAACAGACTGAGAAACCAGAGCAAATCTTTATACCGCAAACATTTCACTTTGTGCTGAATGAACGAACTTCTCTCCACATTCTCAGTTCTGAGAGATATGTGTGTGTGAAGTCCTCCTTCACCTGGCTTGTTGGGAACACAAGTTTCTTTTCAGTTGCAAATTACCCTCCATACATATATATGGGGAGGTACTATTTCCAACAGGATTATACACTGAAAACTGCAGGAACATCTTACCGGCACTATTAAACAGACTGAGAAGCCATAAAAAAAATTTCCCCTGCAAATCGTTCCATTTGTGCTAGATGAACGAAAGTCTATCCATATCCTCATTTCAGAGATATATGTTGGTGTGAAAGCCGTTATTCAACTAACTTATTGGGAACACAATTTTTTTTTCAGTTGCATACTACATTCCAAAAATATATATGGGGAGGTACAACTCCAAAACCGTTTTTCAATTAAAATTGCAGGAACTTCAAACCGGCACTAGGAAACAGACTGGGAAACCAGACAAAAGATTTTCCTGCAAACCTTTCCCCTTGTGCAATATGAACGAAATTCTCTCCATATGCTAAGTTATGAGAGATAAGTGTGTGTGAAAGCTGTACTTCACATAGAATGTTGGGAACACAAATATTGTTTTCAGTTGTAAACTACAATCCATACATGTATATGGGGAGGTAAAATCTCCAAATATTTTTACAGTGAAAACTGCAGGAAATTCAAATCGGAACTTGGAAACAGACTGAGAAACCAGAGAAGAAGTTGCTCCTGCAAACCGTTCCCTTTTTGCTAGATGGAGGAAAGTCTCACCAGATTCTAAGTTCTGAGATATAATTATGTGTGAAAGCCGGCATTCAAAAGCTTGTTGGTAAAACAAAATTTCTTTTTTGTAGAAAACTACACTCCATACATATATATGGGGATGTACAAGCTCCAAAACGATTTTACATTGAAAACTTCAGGAAATTCAAACTGACATTAGGAAAGATAGTGAGAAACCAGAGTAAAAATTTCTCCTTCCTAACGTTCCATTTTTTGCTAGATGAACTAACGTCTCTCCACATGCTCATTTCTGAGAGATAAATTTGTGTGAAATCTGTCCTTCACCTAACTAGTTGAGAACACAAAGATTCTTTTCAGTTGCAAACTACACTCCATATTTACATATGGAGAGGTATGTACTCCATAAATCTTTTACAGTGAAAACTGCAAAAACTTCAAGTTGGAACTAGGAAACAGACTGAGAATCCAGAGAAAAAGTTTCTCCTACAAACAATTCCAATTGTGGTTGATGAATGAAAGTCACTCCACATGCTCTGTTATGAGATATATTTGTGTGTGAAAGCCTTACTTCACTTTGCTTATTGGGAACACAAAGATCCTTTTCAGTTGCAAACAACACTCCATAAATATATATAGGGAGGTACAACTCCAAATTATTTACAGTGAAAACAGCAGGAAATTCAAACTGGAAAATGGTAACAGACTGAGAAACCAGAGCAAAAGTTAATATTGCAACCAGTTCCCTTTGTGATACATGAACGAACTTCTCTCCACATTCTCATTTCTGAGAGATAAGTGTGGGTGAAAGCCGTCCTTCACATAGCTTGTTGGGAAACAAAGTTTCTTTTCATTTGCAAACTACACTCCATACATATATATGAGGATGATCAAGCTCCAACTCGATTTTACAGTGAAAACTTCAGGAACTTCAAATGGAATCTAGGTAAAATACTGAGAAACCAGAGAAATAGTTTCACCTGCAAACCGTTCTGTTTGTGCAAGATGAACGAAAGTCTCTCCCCATGCTCATTTCTGAGAGATAAGTGTGTGTGAAAGCCGTCTTTCAACTAGCTTGTTGGGAACACAAAGTATTTTTTAAGCTGCAAACTACACTCCATACATATATATGTGGAGGTACTAGCTCCAACTATGTTTTACATTGAAAACTGTAGGAACTTCAAACCGGTACTATGAAAAATACTGAGAAACCAGAGTAAAAGTTTCTACTGCAACCCTTTCCATTTATGCTTGATGAACGTACATCGCTCCCCATGCTCAATTCTGAGAGATAAGTGTGTGTGAAAGCAGTTCTTCACCTAGATTTTTGGGAACACAAAGTTTCCTTTCAGTTGCATAATACAATCCATACATATATTTGTGGAGGTAAAACTCCAACTCCGTTTTACAGTGAAAACTGCAGGAATTACAAAAGGCGCTAGGAAACAGACTGAGAAACCTGTGAAAATTTTCCCCTACAACGAGTTCCCGTGGTGCTAGATGAATGAACGTCTCTCCACATGTTCATTTCTGTGAGGTAAGTGTCTGTGAAAGCAGTCATTCACCTAGCATGTTCTGACACATAGTTTCTTTAGAGTTGCAAACTACAATCCATAAATATATATGTGTATGTACTATTTCCAACACGGTTTGCAGTGAAAACTTCAGGAAATTCAAACGGGCATTTGTAAACAAACTGAGAAAACAGAGTAAATGTTTTTCCTTCAAACGGTTCCCTTTTTGCTAGATGAACGATCGTGTCAGCACATGCTAAGGTCTGAGAAATATATGTGTGTATGAAAGCCGCCTTCACCTAGCTTGTTGGGAACACATAGTTTCTTTTCAGTTGCAAACTAAACTCAATACTTATATATGGGTGGTCCAAGCTGCAACTCCGTTTTACAGTGAAAACTGCAGGAACATCAAACCGGCACTAGCAAACAGACTGAGAAACAAGAGTAAAACTTTCTCCTACAAACCGTTCCATGTGGTAGATGAACGAAAGTCTCTCTACATGCAGTGTTATGAGATATAAGTGTGTGTGAAAGCCTTACTTCACTTTGCTTGTTGGGAACACAAAGATCGTTTCCAGTTGCAAACAACTCTCCATAAATATATATGGGGAGGTACTAGCTCCAACTCCGTTTTACAGTGAAAACTGCTGGAAATTCAAACAGGCAATAGGAAACAGACAGAGAAACCAGAGTAAAAGATTCTCATGCAAACAGTTCCCATTGTGCTAGATGAACGAACGTCTCTCCCCATGCTCATTTCTGAGAGATAAGTGTGAGTGAAAGCCATTCTTCACCTAACATTTTGGGAACACAAAGTTTTCTTTTCATTTGCAAACTTCACTCCTTATATTTATATGGGGACGTACAACTCCAACTCCATTTTACAGTGAAAACAGAAGGAACTTCAAACTGGAACAAGGAAACAGACTGAGAAACCAGAGCAAATGTTTATACTGCAAACATTTCACTTGTGCTGAATGAACGAACTTCTCTACACATTCTCAGTTCTGAGAGATATGTGTGTGTGAAAGTCCTCCTTCACTTCTGGCTTGTTGGGAACACAAAATTTCTTTTCAGTTGCAAATTACCCTCCATACATATATATGGGGAGGTACTAGTTCCAAATCGATTTTACACTGAAAACTGCAAGAACATCATAACGGCACTAGGAAACAGACTGAGAAGCCATACTAAAAGTTTCCCCTGCAAATCGTTCCATTTGTGCTAGATGAACGAAAGTCTATCCACATGCTCAGTTCAGAGATATATGTTTTTGTGAAAGCCGTCATTCAACTAACTTATTGGGAACACAATCTTTCTTTTCAGTTGCATACTACATTCCATAAATATATATGGGGAGGTACAACTCCAAAACCGTTTTTCAATTAAAATTGCAGGAACTTCAAACCGGCACTAGGAAACAGACTGGGAAACCAGACTAAAATATTTCCCTGCAAACCTTTCCCTTTGTGCAAGATGAACGAATTTCTCTCCCGATGCTAACTTATGAGAGATAAGTGTGTGTGAAAGCTGTACTTCACATAGAATGTTGGGAACACAAATTTTGTTTTCAGTTGCTAACTACCCTCCATACATATATATGGGGAGGTACAAGCTCCAAATCGGTTTTACATTGAAAACTGTAGGAACATCAACCTGGTACTATGAAATATACTGAGAAACCAGAGTGTAATATTCTACTGCAACACTTTCCCTTTTTGCTTGATGAACGAAATTCTCTCCCCATGCTCATTTCTGAGAGATAAGTGTGTGTGAAAGCCGTTTTTCACCTAGTTTGTTGGGAACACAAATTATATTTTAAGTTGCAAACTACACTCCATACATATATATGGGGAGGTACTAGCTCCAACTCGGTTTTACATTGAAAACTGTTGGAACTTCAAACCGGTACTATGAAAAATACTGAGAAACCAGATTAAATGTTTCTAATGCAATCCTTTCCCGTTATGCTTAATGAACGAAATTCTCTCCCCATGTTCAATTCTGAGAGATAAGTGTGTGTGAAAGCCTTTCTTCACCTAACTTTTTGGGAACACAAAGATTCTTTTCAGTTGCATACTACAATCCATACATATATTTGGGGAGGTAAAATTCCAACTTCGTTGTACAGTGAAAACTGCAGGAATTACAAAAAGTCGCTAGGAAACAGACTGAGAACCCAGTGAAAATTTCCTCCTGCAACGAGTTCCCGTTGTGCTAGATGAATGAAAGTCTCTCCACATGTTCATTTCTGTGAGGTAAATGTGTGTGAAAGCAGTCATTCACCTAGCATATTCTGACACAAATATTCTTTACAGTTGCATACTGTACTACATACATACATATGTGTTTGTACTAGTTCCAAAACGGTTTACAGTGAATACTTCAGGAAATTCAAACTGGCATTTATAAACAAACAGAGAAACCAGAGTAAAAGTTTCCCCTTCAAACGGTTCCCTTTTTGCTAGATGAACGATCGGGTCAGCACATGCTAAGGTCTGAGAAATATAAGTGTGTATGAAAGCCGTCCTTCACCTAGCTTGTTGGGAACACATAGTTTCTTTTCAGTTGCAAACTAAACTCAATAAATATATACGGGTGCTACAAGCTCCAACTCAGTTTTACAATGAAAACTGCAGGAACTTCAAACCGGCACTAGGAAAATGACTGAGAATCCAGAGTAAAAATTTCTCCTGCAAACCTTTCCATTTGTGCTGGATGAACGAAAGTCTCTTCACATGCTATGTTCTGAGGGATAACTGTGTATGAAAACCGTCCTTCAACTAGCTTGTTGGGAAAAGAAAGATTCTTTTAAGTTACAAACTTCACTCCATACAAATATATTGGGTGGTACAAGCTCCAACACCTTTTTACATTGAAAACTGCAGGAACATCAAACCGGCACTAGGAAACAGACTGAGAAACCAGAGTAAAACTTTCTCCTTCAAACCGTTCCTTGTGGTAGATGAACGAACGTCTCTCTACATGCACTGTTATGATATATAAGTGTGTGTGAAAGCATTAATTCACTTTGCTTGTTGTGAACACAAAGATAGTTTTCAGTTGCAAACAACTCTCCATAAATATATATGAGGAGGTTCTAGCTCCAACTCCGCTTTACAGTGATAACTGATGCAATTTCAAACAGGCAATAGGAAACAGACAGACAAACCAGTGTAAAAGATTCCCCTGCAAACCGTTCCATTTTTGCTAGATGAACGAACTTCTCTCCCCATGCTCATTTCTGAGAGATAAGTGTGTGTGAAAGCCGTCCTTCACCTAGCTTGTTGGGAACACAAAATTTCTTTACAGTTGCAAATTACAGTCCATACTTATATATGGGGAGATACAAGCTCCAACTCTTTTTACAGAGAAAACTGCAGGAACTTCAAACTGGCATTAGGAAACATACTGAGAAACCAGATTAAAAGTTTCTCCTGCAAAACTTTCCAATTTTTGTTAGATGAACCAACGTCTCTCCACATGCTCAGTTCTGAGAGATATGTGTGAGTGGAAGACGTCCTTAACGTAGCTTGTTGGGAACAAAAATATTTTTTAGTTGCTTATAACACTCCATACATTTATATGGAGAGGTACATGCCCCATAACTGTTTTACAGTGAAAACTGCAGGAATTTCAAACCGGCACAAGGAAACAGTCTGAGAAATCAGAGTAAAAGTTTCTCCTACAAAACTTTCCCTTTGTGCTAGGTGAAAGAACGTCTCTCCACGTGCTCAGTTTTGAGAGATATGTGTGTGTGAATGCCGTCCTTCACCCAGCTTGGTGGGAACAAAAATATTTTTTAGTTGCTTACTACACTCCATACATATATGTGGGGTGATATTATAGCCAACTAGATTTTACAGTGAAAACTGCAGGAAATTCAAACCGGCACTAGGAACAAGACTGAGAAACCAGAGTAAAAGTTTCTCCTGCAAACCTTTCCCTTTGTGCAAGATGAACGAAATTCTCTCCCCATGTTCAGTACTTAGATATATCTGTGTGTGAAACCCGTATTTCACCTAGATTTTTGGGAACAGAAAGTTTAATTTCAGATGCCAAATACACTCCATACATATATATGGGGATGTAATAGCTCCAAGTCTGTTTTACAATGAAAATTGCAGGAAATTCAAACCGGCACTATGAATCAGACACGGAATCCAGAGTAAAATTTTCTCCTGAAACCCATTACTTTGTGCTTGATGAACGAAATTCTCTCCGCATGCTCAGGTCTGAGATGTAAATGTATCTGAAAGCCGTACTTCACATAGCTTGTTGTGAACACAAAGCCTTTTCAGTTGCAAACTACAATCCATACATATTCAGGATGAGGGAGTAGCACCAACTCGAATTTACTGTGAAATTTGCAGGAACATCAGACTGCACTTTGAAACAGACTGAGAAACCAGGGTAAAAATTTACCCTGCAACCCGTTCCCTTTTTGCTAGATGAACGAAAGTCTCTCCACATGCTCAGGCCTGAGAGATAACTGTGTGTGAATGAGGTCCTTCACCTAGCTTGTTGGGAAAACAAAGTATCTTTCCCTTTGCAAACAACACTCCTTATATATATATAGGAACAAACAAACTCTAACTCGGTTTTAAAGTGAAAACTGCACGAAATTCAAATCTGCACTAGGAATCATACTGAGAATTCAGAGTAAATTTTCTCCGGAAACCCGCTCCGTTTGTGCTAGATGAATGAACGTCTCTACACATGCTCAATTCTGAGAAATATGAGTGCGTGAAAGCCGTCCTTTATCTAGCTTGTTGGAAAGAAAAAGTTTCTTTTTAGTTGCAAAGTACACTCCATACATATATAAGGGGACGTAGTAACTCCAAATCTGTTTTACAGTGAAAAATGCAAGAAATTCTTATCGGCACTAGGAAACAGACTGAGAAACCAGAGTACAATTTCTACTGAAACCCGGTCCCTTTGTGCTAGATGAACAAACGTCTCTCCCCATGCTGAATTCTGATATATCAGTTTGTGTATATGCAGTACTTCAACTACATTGTTGGGAACACAAATTTTCTTTTCAGTTGCAAACTACACTCTAAACATATATATGGGGAAGTACTAGCTCCAACACGGTTTTACTGAGAACACTGCAGAAACTTCAAACCGGCACTAGGAAAAAGACCAAGAAACCATAGTAAAAGTTTCCACTTCAACTCGTTCCTTTTGTGCTAGATGAACAAACGTGTCTCCACATGCTCAGGTCTGAGAGATAAGTGTGTATGAAAGCCGTCCTTCAACTAGCTTGTTGGGAACACAAAGTTTCTTTTCAGTTGCAAACTGCACTCCATACATATGTATGTGGATGTACTATTTCCAACTCGGTTTTAAAGTGAAAATTGCAAGAACTTCAAACCAGCACTAGGAATCGACTGAGAAACCAGATTAAAAGTTTTTTTTGCAACACGATCCGTTTGTGCTAGATGAACGAATGTATCTCCCCATGCTCTATTCTGAGAGATACGTGTGTGTGAAAGCCATACTTCACCTAGCTTGTTGGGAACACAAAGTTCTTTTCAGTTGCAAACTATATTCCACACATATATATGGGGAGGTACTAGCACCAAATTGGTTTTACAGTGAATACTGAAGGATCTTCAAACCAGCACTAGGTAACAGACTGAGAATCCAGAGTAAAATTTTCTCATGAATTCTGCTTCATTTGTGCTAGATGAACGAACGTCTCTCCACATGTTCAGTTCTGAGATAACTGTGTGTGTAAGCCGTCCTTCACCTAGCTTGTAGGGAACACATGATTTCTTTTGAGATGATAATATAAACTGCTTAAATATATATTTGGAAGTACTAGCTCCAACTCGAATTTACAGTGAAAATTGCAGGAACTTCAAACCAACACTATGAAACAGACTGAGAAACAAGGGTAAATTTATACTGCAAACCATTCCTTTTTGCTAGGTGAACGAACGTCTCTCAACATGCTAAGGAGTGAGAGATAACTGTGTGTGAAAGAGGTCCTTACCTTGATTGTTGGGAAATAAAGTATCTTTTCAGTTGCAAACAACTCTCCATATATATATATAGGGACGAACAAGCTCCAACTCGGTTTTAAATTTAAAACTACAGGAAATTCAAACCTGCACTAGGAAACAGACTTAGAAATCATAGTAAAAGTTTCTCTGGCAACCCGTTCCGTTTGTGCTAGATGTACAAACGTCTCTCCACATGATCACTTATGAGAGATATGAGTGTGTGAAAGCCGTCCTTTATCTAGCTTGTTGGAAAGCAAAAGTTATTTTCAGTTGCAAATTACACTCCACATATATACGGGGAGGTAGTATCTCCAAATCTTTTTAGTGTGAAAAATGCAAGAAATTCATATCTACACTAGGAATCAGACTGAGAAACCAGAGTAAAATTTCTCCTGAAAACGGTTCCCTTTTTGCTAGATGAATGAACGTCTCCCCCATGCTGAATTCTGAGATATAAGTGTGTGTGTAAGCCGTCTTTCAACTAACTTGTTGGGAACACAAATTTATTTTTCAGTTGCAAATTACACTCCATAAATATATATGGGAGTTAGTAGCTCCAACTAAGTTTACAGGGAAAACTGCAGGAACTTCTAACAGGCACAAGGAAACAGACTGTGAAAACAGAGTAAAATTTTTCCCACAACCCGTTCACTTAGTGCTAGATGAATGAACGTCTCTCCACATGCTCAGTTCTGAGAGATAATTGTGTGTGAAAGCCGTCCTTCACCTAAATTGTTGGGAACACAATGTTTCTTTACAGTTGCAAACTACACTCCATACATATATATGGGGAGGTACTAGCTCCAACACGGTTTTACAGTGAAAACTGCAGGAAATTCAAACCAGCACAAGAAACCTGACTGAGAAACCAAAGTAAATGTTACTCCTGCAAACCGTTCCTTTGTGCTTGATGAACGAAATTCTCTCCCCATGTTCTGGTCTGAGATATATGTGTGTGTGAAAGCCGTACTTCACATCCCTTGTAGGGAACCCAATATTTCTTTTCAGTTGCAAATTACACTCCATACATATATATGGGGAGTTAATAATTCTAACTCGGTTTTACAGTGAAAACTGCAGGACATCAAACCGGCACTAAGAAACAGACTGAGAAACCAGAGTACAAGTTTCACCTGCAACCCATTCCCTTTGTGCTATAGAACGAAATATTATCCCCGTGCTCAGTTCTGGGAGATATGTGTGTGTGAAAGCCGTCCTTCACCTAGCTTGTTGGGAACACAAATTTTTTTACTTGTTATCTACACTCCTTTCATATTTATGGGGAGTTATTATATCCAACTCAGTTTTACATGAAAACTGCAGGAAAATCCAACCAGCCCTAGGAACCAGACTGATAAACCAGAGTAAATGTTTCTCCTGAAAAACTTTCCCTTTGTGCAAGATGAAAGAACTTCTCTCCCCATGCTCAGTTCTGAGAGATATCTGTGTGTGAAAGCCGTACTTCACCTAGCTTGTTGGGAACACAAATTTGTTTTCAGTTGCCTAATACACTCCATACATATATATGGGGATATACTAGCTCCAAATCTGTTTTACAGTGATAATTGCAGGAAATTCAAACTGGCACTAGGAAACAGACAGAGAAACCACAGTAAAATTTTGTCCTGAAAAACGTTCTTTGTGCTTGATGAACGAAAGTTTATCCACATGCTCTGTTCTGAGACATATGAGTGTGTGAAAGCCGCCTTTAACCTAGCTTGTTGGGAACACAAAGTTTCTTTTCAGTTGAAAACTACACTCCATACATATATATGGAGAGATACTAGTTCCAACTCGGTTTTACAGTGAAAACTGCGGGATCTTCAAACCGGCACTAGGAAACAGAATGAGAATCTAGAGTAAAAATTTCTCGTGAAACCCGTTCAGATTGTGCTAGATGAACGAACGTCCCTCCCCATGCCCATGTAGAGAGATAATTGTGAGTGAAAACCTCACTTAACCAAGCTTCTTGGTAACACAAAGTTTGTTTTCATTTGCAAATTACACTCTATACATATATATTGGTATGTATAAGCTCCAAATAGGTTTTACAGTGAAAATTGCTGGAACTTCAAACTGGCACTAGGAAACAGACTGAGAAACCAGAGTAAAAGTTTCTCCTGCAACCCGTTTCATTTTTGCTACATGAACGAAAGTCTCTCCACATGCTCAGTTCTGAGAAATAAGTATGTGTGAAAGCAATATTTCACCTAGCTTGTTGGGATCACAAAGATTCTTTCCTGTTGCAAATTACCCTCCATACATATATATGGAGAGGTACTAGTTCCAACTTCATTTTACAGAGAAAACTGCAGGAACAACAAAACGGCACTAGGAAACAGACTGAGAAACAAGAGTAATCGTTTCTCCTGCAACCAGTTCCCTTTATGCTAGATGAACGAACGTCTATCCACATGCTCAGTTCTGAGAAATAAGTGTGTGTGAAAGCCTTCCTTCACCTATCTTGTTTGGAAAACCCTGTTTCATTAATTTGCAAACTACACTCAATACATATATATGGGGAGGTACTAGCTCCAACTCGGATTTACAGTGAAAACTGCAGGAAATTCAAATCGGCACTAGGAAACAGACTGAGAAACTAGAGTAAATGTTTCTCCTGCATCCCGTTCCCTTTGTGCTTGATGGAAGAATATCTCTCCACATACTCGGTTCTGAGAGTTATGTTTGCGTAAAGACGTCATTCACATAGCTTGTTGGGAACACAAATTTTATTTTCAGTTGCAAACTACACTCCATATATATCTATGGGTTTGTACTAGATCCAACTTGGTTTTACAGTGAAAACTGCTGGAATTACAAACTGGCACTTGGAAACAAACTGAGATAGCAGAGTTGAAGTTTCTCCTGAAAACCGTTCCCTTTGTGCTTGATGAACGAACGTCTCTCCCCGTACTCAGTTCTGAGAGATATGTGTGTGTGAAAGCCGTCCTTCAACAAGCTTGTTGGGAACAAATATTGTTTTTAGTTGCTATCTACACTCCATACATTTTTATGGGGAGGTATTATATCCAACTCGGTTTTACAGTGAAAACTTCAGGAAAATCAAACCGGCACTAGGAGCCAGACTGATAAACCAGAGTAAAAGTTTCTCCTGCAAACCTTTCCGTTTGTGCAAGATGAACGAAATTCTCTCCCCATGCTCAGTTCTGAGAGTTAACTCTGTGTGAAAGCCGTTCTTCACATATCTTGTTGGGAACACAAAGTTTCTTTTCAGTAGTATTCTACAATCCATACATATATATGGGGAGGGACTAGCACCAAATCGAATTTACAGTGAAACCTGCAGGAACTTCAAACCGGCACTAGGAACCAGACTGAGAAACCAGAGTAAAAGTTTCTCCTGCAAACCTTTCCCTTTGTGCAAGATGAACGAAATTCTCTCCCCATGCTTAATTATGAGAGATAAGTTTGTGTGAATTCCGTCCTTCACATAGCTTGTTGGGAACACAAAGTTTCTTTTCAGTTGCCAAATACACTCCATACATATTTATGGGGGTGTACTAGCTCCAAATCTGTTTTAAAGTGAAAATTGAAGGAAATTCAAACCGGCACTAAGAAACAGACTGAGAAACCATAGTAAAATTTTCTCCTTCAACCAGTTCTTTGTGCTTAATGAACGAACTTCTCTCAACATGCTCAGGTCTGAGAGATAAATGTGTGTGAATGCCGTCCTTCACCTAGCTTTTTGGGAACACAAAGTTTCTTTTAATTTGGAAAATACACTCAATACATATATATGGTGAGGTTCTAGCTCCAACTCGGATTTAAAGTGAAAACTGCAGGAAAATCAAACTGGCACTAGGAAACAGACTGAGAAACTAGATTAAAAGATTCTCCAGCAAACCGTTCCTTTGTGCTAGATGAACGAATTTCTCTCCACATGTTCTGGTCTGAGAGATATTTGTGTGTGAAAGCCGTAGTTCACATCCCTTCTAGGGAACACAATATTTCTTTTCAGTTGCAAACTACACTCCATACATCTATATGGGGAGATACAAAATCCAAATCGGTTTTACAGTGAATACTGCAGGACATCAAACCGGCACTAAGAAAAAGACTGAGAAACCAGAGTACAAGTTTCTCCTGCAAACCATTCCCTTTGTTCTTCATGAAAGAAATATTCTCCCCGTGCTCATTTCTGAGAGATATGTGTGTGTGAATGCCGTCCTTCACCTAGCTTGTTGGGAACACAAAGTTTTTTTAGTTGTTATCTACACTCCATTTATATATATGGGGAGTTATTATATCCAACTCGGTTTTACATGAAAACTGCAGGAAAATCAAACCGGCCCTAAGAACCTGACTGATAAACCAGAGTAAAATTTCTCCTGAAAACTTTCCCTTTGTGCAAGATGAAAGAACTTCTCTCCCCATGCTCAGTTCTGAGAGGTAACTGTGTGTGAAAGCCGTTCTTCACCTAGCTTGTTGGGAACACAAAGCTTTTTTTTCAGTTGCCAAAAACACCCCATACACATATATGGGAATATACTAGTTCCAACTCGGTTCTACAGTGAAAACTGCAGGATCTTCAAACCGGCACTAGGAAACAGAATGAGAAATCAGAGTAACAGTTTCTCCTGCAACCCGTTCAGTTTGTGCTAGATGAACGAACGTTTCTCCCCATGCTCATGTAGAGAGATAATTGTATGTGAAAGCCTCACTTAAACTAGCCTGTTGGGAACACAAAGTTTCTTTTCAGTTGCAAACTACACTCCATACATATATATGGGTATGTACAAGCCCAAATCGGTTTTACAGTGAAAATTGCTGGAATTTCTAACCGGCACTAAGAAACAGACAGAGATACCAGAGTAAAAGTTTCTCCTGCAATCCGTTCACATTGTGCTTGATGGAAGAACGTTTCACACCATGCTATGTTCTGAAAGATATGTTTGTGTAAAAGCTGTCCTTCAAATTGTTTGTAGGGAACACAAAGTTTATATTCAGTTGCAAAATACAAACCATAAATATATATGTGGTTGTACTAGCTCCAACTCTGTTTTACAGTGAAAACTGCAGGAAATTCAAACCAGCCTTAGGAACCAGACTGAGAAACCACAGTAAAAGTTTCTCCTGCAAACCTTTCCCTTTGTGCAAGATGAAAGAACTTCCCACCCCATGCTAAATTAGAGAGAGAACTGTGTGAATGCCATTATACACCTAGCTTGTTGGGAACACAAAGTTTCTTTTCAGTTGCCAGATACACTCCATACATATATATGGGGATGTACTACCTCCAAATCTGTTTTACAGTGAAAATTGCAGGAAATTCAAACCGGCACTAGGAAACAGACAATGAAACCACAATAAAATTTTGAACTGCAAACCGTTCTTTGTGCTTGTTGAACGAACGTCTCTCCACATGCTCAGTTCTGAGACATGTGATTGTGTGAATTCTGTCCTTCACCTAGCTTGTTTGGAACACAAAGTTTCTTTTCATTTGTATTCTAAAATCCATACATATATATGGGGAGGGACTAGCACCAACTCGAATTTACAGTGAAACTTGCAGGAAATTCAAACAGGCACTAGGAATCCGACTGAGAAACCAGAATTAAAGTTTCTCCTGCAAACCGTTCCATTTGTGCTACATGAAAGATAGTTTCTACACATACTCATTCTGAGAGATAACTGTGTGTGAAAGCCGTACTTCAGCTAGATTGTTGGGAACACAAAGATTCTTTAAATTATTATACTACACTCCATAAATATATATGGGGTTGTACTAGATTCAAATTTGTTTTACAGTGAAAATTGCAGGAATTTCAAACCGGCACTAGGAAACAGACAGTGAAACCACAGTAAAATTTTGTCCTGCAACACGTTCCTTTGTGCTTGATGAACGAAAGTTTCTCCACATGATCAGTTCTGAGACATATGTGTGTGTGAAAGCCGTCCTTCACCTAGCTTGTTGGGAACACAAAGTTTATTTTCAGTTTCAAACTACACTCCATACATATATATGGGGAGATACTAGTTCCAACATGGTTTTACACTGAAAACTGCAGGATCTCCAAACCGGCACTAGGAAACAGACTGAGAAACCAGAGTAAAATTTTTTTCTGCAACCCGTTCAGTTTGTGCTAGATGAATGAACGTCTATCCCCATGCTCATGTAGAGAGATAATTGTGTGTGAAAGTCTCACTTAACCTAGCTTGTTGGTAACACAAAATTTCTTTTCAGTTGCAAACTACACTCCAAACATATATATGGGTATGAACAATCCCAAATCGGTTTGACAGTGAAAATTGCTGGAAATTCAAACTGGCATTATGAAACAGACAGAGACACCAGAGTAAAAGTTTCTCTTGCATTCCGTTCACTTTGTGCTTGATGGAAAATCGTCTGACCCCATGTTCTGTTCTGAAAGATATGTTTGTGTAAAAGCCGTCCTTCACATTGATTGTTGGGAACACAAATTTTATTTTCAGTTGCAAACTACACACCACACATATCTATGGGGTTATACTAGTTCCTACTCGGTTTTCCCGTGAAAACTGCAGGAAATTCAAACCACGCTTAGGAACCAGACTGAGAAACCCGAGTAAAAGATTCTCATGCAAACTTTTCCCTTTGTGCAAGATGAAAGAAATTCTCTCCCCATGCTAAGTTTGAGAGAGAACTGTGTGAAAGCCGTTCTTCACCTAGCTTGTTGGGAACACAAAGTTTCTTTTCAGTTGCCAAATAAACTCCTTACATATTTATGGGGAGGTAATATATCCAAATCGGTTTTACAGTGAAAACTGCAGGAACATCAAACCGGCACTACGAAACAGACTGAGAAACCAGAGTAAAAGTTTCTCCTGCATCCCGTTCCCTTTTTGCTACATGAACGAAAGTCTCTCCACATGCTCAGTTCTGAGAGATATCTGCGTGTGAAAGCAATATTTCACCTAGCTTGTTGGGAACACAAAGATTCTTTCCATTAGCAAACTACACTCTGTACATATATATGGGGATGTACTAGCTCCAAAACTATTTTACAGTGAAAATTGCAGTAAATTCAAACCGGCACTAGGAAACAGACTGAGAAACCAGAGTAAACGTTTCTCCTGTAAACCGTTCTTTGTGCTTGATGACCGAAATTCTCTCACCATGCTCAGGTCTTAGAGATATGTGTGTGTCAAAGCCATACTTCACATCGCTTGTTGGGAACACAAAGTTTGTTTATAGTTGCAAACTACCATCCATACATATATATGGAGAGGTACTAGTTCCAACTCGATTTTACAGTGAAAACTGCAGGAATATCAAAACGGCACTACGAAACAGACTGAGAAACCAGAGTAAAAGTTTCACCTGCAAACCGTTCCTTTGTGCTACATGAATGAAAGTCTCTCCACATGCTCAGTTCTGAGAGATATCTGTGTGTGAAAGCAATACTTCACCTAGCTTGTTGGGAACACAAAAATTCTTTCATTAGCAAACTACACTCTGTACATATATATGGGGATGTACTAGCTCCAAATCTATTTTACAGTGAAAATTGCAGGAAATTCAAACCGGCACTAGGAAACAGACAATGAAACCACATTAAAATTTTGTACTGCAAACCGTTCCTTTGTGCTTGATGAACGAACGTCTCTCCACATGCTCAGTTCTGAGACATATGAGGGTGTGAATTCTGTCCTTCACCTAGCTTGTTTGGAACACAAAGTTTCTTTTCAGTTGTATTCTCCAATCAATACATATATATGGGGAGGGACTAGCACCAACTCGAATTTACAGTGATACCTGCAGGAACTTCAACCCGGCTCTAGGAAACAGACTGAGAAACCAGAGTAAAAGTTTCTCCTGCAACCCGTTCCCTTTGTGCTACATGAACGATAGTCTCTACACATGATAATTCTGAGATATAACGGTGTGTGAAAGCCGTACTTAAGCTAGCTTGTTGGGAACACAAAGATTCTTTCCATTAGTATACTACACTGTATAAATATATATGGGTATGTACTAGATTCAAATCTGTTTTACAGTGAAAATTGCAGGAAATTCAAACCGGCACTTGGAAACAGACTGAAAGACCAGAGTAAACTTTTCTCCTGCAAACCGTTCTTTTTGCTTGATGAACGAACATCTCTCTCCATACTCAGGTCTGAGAGATATGTGTGTGTGAATGCCGTACTTCATATCGCTTGTTGGGAACACAAAGTTTCTTTTCATTTGCAAACTACGGTCCATAAATATATATGGGGATGTACAAGTTCCAAATCGATATTACAGTGAAAACTGCAGGAACATCAAAGGGGCACTAGGAAAAAGACTGAGAAAACAGAGTAATAGTTTCTCCTGCAAACTGTTCCTTAATGCTAGATGAACGAACGTCTATCACCATGCTTAGTTCTGAGAGATAATTGTGTGTGAAAGCCTTCCTTCACCTATTTTGTAAGGAACACACTGTTTCTTTTAATTTGGAAGCTACACTCAATACATATATATGGGGAGGTACTAGCTCCAACACGGATTTACAGTGAAAACTGCAGGAAATTCAAACCGGCACTAGGAAACCGACTGAGAAACTAGAATAAAAGATTCTCCAGCAAACCGTTCCTTTGTGCTAGATGAACGAAATTCTCTCCCCATGTTATTGTCGGAGAGATATGTGTGTGTGAAAGCCGTACTTTACATCCCTTGTAGGGAACACAATATTTCTTTTCAGTTGCTATCTACACTCCATAAATATATATGGGGAGATAGAAGATCCAACTCGGTTTTACAGTGAAAACTGCAGGACATCAAACCGGCTCTAAGAAACAGACTGAGAAACCAGAGTACAAGTTTGTCCTGCAACCCATTCACTTTCTGCTACATGAACGAAGTATTCTCCCCGTGCTCATTTCTGAGAGATATGTGTGTGTGAAAGCCGTCTTTCACCTAGCTTGTTGGGAACACAAATTTTTTTTAGTTGTTATCTACACTCCATTCATTTATATGGGGAGTTATATCCAACTCGGTTTTACATGAAAACTGCAGGAAAATCAAACCGGCCCTAGGAACCAGACTGTAAAACCAGAGTAAAATTTTCTCCTGAAAACTTTCCCTTTGTGCAAGATGAAAGGACATCTCTCCCCATGCTCAGTTCTGAGAGATAACTGTGTGTGAAAGCCGTTCTTCACCTAGCTTGTAGGGAAAACAAAGTTGTTTTTCAGTTGCCAAATACACACCATACATATATATGGGGATATACTAGCTCAAATCTGTTTTACAGTGAAAATTGCAGGAAATTCAAACCGGCACTAGGAAACACACTGAGAAACCAGTGTAAACGTTTCTCCTGTAAACCGTTTTTTGTGCTAGATGAACGAAATTCTCTCACCATGCTCAGGTCTTAGAGATATGTGTGTGTCAAAGCCATACTTCACATCGCTTGTTGGGAACACAAAGATTCTTTTCAGTTGCAAACTACCATCCATACATATATATGGAGAAGTACTACTTCCAACTCGATTTTACAGTGAAAACTGCAGGAAAATCAAAAAGGAACTAGGAAACAGACTGAGAAACCAGAGTAAAAGTTTCTCCTGCAACCCGTTCCCTTTTCGCTACATGAAAGATAGTCTCCCCACATGATCATTCTGAGAGATAACTGTGCGTGAAAGCCGTACTTCACCTAGCTTGTTGGGAACACAAAGATTCTTTCCATTATAATACTACACTCCATAAATATATATGGGGATATACTAGTTCCATTCTCTTTTACAGTGAAAATTGCAGGAAATTCAAACCGGCACTAGGAAACAGACAATGAAACCACATTAAAATTTTGTACTGCAAACCGTTCCTTTGTACTTGATGAACGAACGTCTCTCCACATGCTCAGTTCTGAGACATATGAGTGTGTGAATTCTGTCCTTCACCTAGCTTGTTTGGAACATAAAGTTTCTTTTCAGTTGTATTCCACAATCAATACATATATATAGGGAGGGACTAGCACCAACTCGAATTTACAGTGATACCTGCAGGAACTTCAACCCGGCTCTAGGAAACAGACTGAGAAACCAGAGTAAAAGTTTCTCCTGCAACCCATTCCCTTTGTGCTACATGAAGGATAGTCTCTACACATGCTCATTCTGAGATATAACTGTGTGTGAAAGCCGTACTTAAGCTAGCTTGTTGGGAACACAAAGATTCTTTCCATTAGTATACTACACTCCATAAATATATATGGGGATGTACTAGATTCAAATCTGTTTTACAGTGAAAATTGCAGGAAATTCAAACCGGCACTAGGAAACTGACTGAAAGACCAGAGTAAACTTTTCTCCTGCAAACCGTTCCTTTTTGCTTGATGAACGAACATCTCTCTCCATACTCAGGTCTGAGAGATATGTGTGTGTGAATGCCGTACTTCATATCGCTTGTTGGGAACACAAAGTTTCTTTTCATTTGCAGACTATGGTCCATAAATATATATGGGGATATACAAGTTCCAAATCGATATTACAGTGAAAACTGCAGGAACATCAAAAGGGTACTAGGAAAAAGACTGATAAAACAGTGTAATAGTTTCTCCTGCAAACTGTTCCCTTAATGCTAGATGAACGAACGTCTATCACCATGCTTAGTTCTGAGAGATAATTGTGTGTGAAAGCCTTCCTTCACCTATTTTGTAAGGAACACACTGTTTCTTTTAATTTGGAAGCTACACTCAATACATATATATGGGGAGGTACTAGCTCCAACACGGATTTACAGTGAAAACTGCAGGAAATTCAAACCGGCACTAGGAAACCGACTGAGAAACTAGAATAAAAGATTCTCCAGCAAACCGTTCCTTTTTGCTAGATGAATGAACTTCTCTCCCCATGTTCTTGTCAGAGAGATATGTGTGTGTGAAAGCTGTACCTCACATCCCTTGTAGGGAACACAATATTTCTTTTCAGTTGCAATCTACACTCCATAGATATATATGGGGAGATACAAGATCCAACTCGGTTTTACAGTGAAAACTGCAGGACATCAAACCGGCTCTAAAAAACAGACTGAGAAAACAGAGTACAAGTTTGTCCTGCAACCCATTCACTTTCTGCTACATGAACGAAGTATTCTCCCCGTGCTGATTTCTGAGAGATATGTGTGTGTGAAAGCCGTCTTTCCCCTAGCATGTTGGGAACACAAATTTTTTTTAGTTGTTATCTACACTCCATTCATTTATATGGGGAGTTATATCCAACTCGGTTTTACATGAAAACTGCAGGAAAATCAAACCGGCCCTAGGAACCAGACTGAAAAACCAGAGTAAAAGTTTCTCCTGAAAACTTTCCCTTTGTGCAAGATGAAAGAACTTCTCTCCCCATGCTCAGTTCTGAGAGATAACTGTGTGTGAAGCCGTACTTTACCTAGCTTGTTGGGAAGACAAAGTTTTTTTTTCAGTTGCCAAATACACCCCATATATATATATGGGTATATACTAGCTCCAAATCTGTTTTACAGTGAAAATTGCAGGAAATTCAAACCGGCACTAGGAAAAGACAGAGAAACCACAGTAAAATTTTGTCCTGCAACACGTTCCTTTGTTCTTTATGAACGAAAGTTTCTACACATACTCAGTTCTGAGACATATGATTGTGTGAAAGCCATCCTTCACCTAGCTGGTTGGGAACACAAAGTTTCTTTTCAGTTGCAAACTACAATCCATATATTTATATGGGGAGATTCTAGTTCAAACTCGGTTTTACAATGAAAACTGCAGGATCTTCAAACCGGCACTAGGAAGCAGACTGAGAAACCAGAGTAAAATTTCCCCTGCAACGCGTTCAGATTGTGCTAGAAGAACGAACGTCTCTCCCCATGCTCATATAGAGAGATAATTGTATGTGAAAGCCTCAATTAACATAGCTTGTTGGTAACACAAAGATTCTTTTCATTTGCAAACTAAACTGCATACATATATAAGGGTATGTACAACCTCCAAATCGGTTTTACAGTGAAAATTGCTGGAACTTCAAATCAGCACTACGAAACATACACAGATACCAGAGTAAAAGTTTCTCCTGCATTCTGTTCACTTTGTGCTTGATGGAAGAACGTCTCTCCCCATGCTCTGTTCTGTAAGATATGTTTGTGTAAAAGCCGTCCTTCACATTGTTTGTTGGGAACACAAAGTTTATTTTCAGTTGCAATCAACACAACACACATATCTATGGGGTTGTACTAGCTCCAACTCGGTTTTACAGTGAAAACTGCAGGAAATTCAAAGCAGCCTTAGGAACCAGACTGAGAAACCAGAGTAAAACATTCTCATGCAAACCTTTCCCTTTGTGCAAGATGAAAGAACTTCTCTCCCCATGCTCAGTTCTGAGAGATTACTGTGTGTGAAGCCGTACTTTACCTAGCTTGTTGGGAACACAAAGTTTTTTTTCAGTTGCCAAATACACCCCATACATATATATGGGTATATACTAGCTCCAAATCTGTTTTACAGTGAAAATTGCAGGAAATTCAAACCGGCACTAGGAAAAGACAGAGAAACCACAGTAAAATTTTGTCCTGCAACACGTTCCTTTGTTCTTTATGAACGAAAATTTCTACACATACTCAGATCTGAGACATATGATTGTGTGAAATCCAACCTTCACTTAGCTGGTTGGGAACACAAAGTTTCTTTTCAGTTTCAAACTACACTCCATATAATTATATGGGGAGATACTAGTTCAAACTCGGTTTTACAATGAAAACTGCAGGATCTTCCAACCGGCACTAGGAAGCAGACTGAGAATCCAGAGTAAAAGTTTCTCCTGCAATGTGTTCAGATTGTGCTAGAAGAACGAACGTCTCTCCCCATGCTCATATAGAGAGATAATTGTATGTGAAAGCCTCAATTAACATAACTTGTTGGTAACACAAAGATTCTTTTCATTTGCAAGCTTAACTGCATACATATATAAGGGTATGTACAAGCTCCAAATCGGTTTTACAGTGAAAATTGCTGGAACTTCAAATCAGCACTACGAAACATACAGAGATACCAGAGTAAAAGTTTCTCCTGCATTCCGTTCACTTTGTGCTTGATGGAAGAACGTCTCTCCCCATGCTCTGTTCTGTAAGATATGTTTGTGTAAAAGCAGTCCTACACATTGTTTGTTGGGAAAAATTTTATTTTCAGTTGTAATATACACACCACACATATCTATGGGGTTGTACTAGCTCCAACTCGGTTTTACAGTGAAAACTGCAGGAAATTCAAAGCAGCCTTAGGAACCAGACTGAAAAACCAGAGTAAAAGATTCTCATGCAAACCTTTCCCTTTGTGCAAGATGAAAGAACTTCTCTCCCCATGCTAAGTTTGAGAGAGAACTGTGTGAATGCCGTTCTTCACCTAGCTTGTTGGGAACACAAAGTAAATTTTCAGTTGCCAAATACACTCCATAAATATTTATGGGGAGGTAATATATGCAAATGGGTTTTACTGTGAAAACTGCAGGAACTTCAAACCAGCACTACAAAACAGACTGAGAAACCAGAGTAAAAGTTTCTCCTGCAAACCGTTCCATTTTTGCTACATGAACGAAAGTCTCTCCACATGCTCAGTTCTGAGAGATAACTGTGTGTGAAAGCAATACTTCACCTAGCTTGTTGGGAACACAAAGATTCTTTCCATTAGCAAACTACACTCTGTACATATATATGGGGATGTACTAGCTCCAAATCTATTTTACAGTGAAAATTGCAGGAAATTCAAACCGGCACTAGGAAACAGACTGAGAAACAAGAGTAAACGTTTCTCCTGCAAACCGTTCCTTTGTGCTTGATGAACGAAATTCTCTCACCATTCTCAGGTCTTAGAGATATGTGTGTGTGAAAGCCATACTTCACATCGCTTGTTGGGAACACAAAGATTGTTTTCAGTTGCAAACTACCCTCCATACATATATATGGAGAGGTACTAGTTCCAACTCGATTTTACAGAGAAAACTGCAGGAACATCAAAACGACACTAGGAAACAGACTGAGAAACCAGAATAATAGTTTCCCCTGCAACCCGTTACCTTCATGCTAGATGAATGAAAGTCTATCCACATGCTCAGTTCTGAGAGATAAGAGTGTGTGAAAGCCTTCCTTCACCTATCTTGTTTGGAAAACACGGTTGCTTTAATTTGCATACTACACTCAGTACATATATATTGGGAGTTACTAGCTCCAACTCAGATTTACAGTGAAAAATGCTGGAAATTCAAACCGGCACTAGGAAACTGGCTGAGTATCTGGAGTAAAATTTTCTCCTGCAACCCGTTTCCTTTGTGCTTGATGAAAGAATATCACCTCCCATGCTCTGATCTGAGAGATATGTTTGTGCAAAAGCCGTACTTCACTAAGTTAGCTGGGAACGCAAAGTTTATTTTCAGTTGCAAACTACACTCCATATATATCTATGGGTTTCTACTAGATCCAACTCGGTTTTACAGTGAAAACTGCCGTAATTGCAAACCGGCACTTGGAAACAAACTGAGATACCAGAGTTGAAGTTTCTCCTGTAAACCGTTCCCTTTGTGCTAGATGAACGAACGTCTCTCCCAGTGCTCAGTTCTGAGAGATATGTGTGCGTGAAAGCCGTCCTTCACCTAACTTGTTAGGAACAAATATTTTTTTTTAGTTGCTATCTACACTCCATAAATATTTATGGGGAGGTATAATATCCAACTCGGTTTTACAGTGAAAACTTCAGGATTTTCCAACCGGCACTAGGAACCAGACTGAGAATACAGAGTAAAAGTTTCTCCTGCAATCCTTTCCTTTTGTGCAAGATGAACGAATTTCTCTCCCCATGCTCAATTATGAGTGAGAAGTTTGTGTGAATTCCGTTCTTTACCTAGACTGTTGGGAACACAAATTTTCTTTTCAGATGCCAAACACACTCCATACATATTTATGGGGGTGTACTAGCTCCAAATCTGTTTTACAGTGAAAATTGCAGGAAATTCAAACCGGCACTATGAAACAGACTGAGAAACGAGAGTAAAATTTTCTCCTGCAACCAGTTCTTTGTGCTTAATGAATGAACTTCTCTCCGCATGCTCAGGTCTGAGAGATAAACGTGAGTGAAAGCCGTCCTTCACCTAGCTTTTTGGGAACACAAAGTTTCTTTTCAGTTGCAAATTTCAATCCATACACATATATAGGTAGGTACTACTTCCAACTCGGTTTTACAGGGAAAACTGCTGGAAATTCAAACCGGCAGTAGGAAACAGACTGAGAAACTAGAGTAAAATTTTCTCCTGCAACCCATTCCCTTTGAGCTAGATGAATGAACGTGTATCCAATTGCTTAGTTCTGAGTGGAATGTGTGTGTGAAAGATATTCTTAAACTAGTTCGTAGGGAACAGAAAGTTTCTTTTCATTTGCAATCTACACTCCTCACATATATATGGGGAAGTACTAAGTCCAAATCTGTTTTACAGTGAAAACTGCAGGAAATTCACCAGGCAATTAGAAACAGACTGAGAAACCAGAGTAAAAATTTTCCCCTGCAAACCGTTCCCTTTCTGCTAGATGAATGAACGTCTCTCCACATGCTCAGTTCTGAGAGATATGATTGTGTGAATGCCGTCCTTCAATTAGCTTTCTGGGAAAACAATTTTTCTTTTCAGTTGCAAACCCCACTCCGTAAATATATATGGGTAGGTATAAGCTCCAACTCGAATTTACAGTGAAAATTGCAGGAACTTCAAACTGGCACTATGAAAGAGACAGTGAATCCAGGGTAAATTTACACTGCAACCCATTCCCTTTTTGCTAGGTGAATGAACGTCTCTCCACATGCTCCTGAGTAAGACATAACTGTGTGTGAAAGAGGACCTTCACCTAGCTTGTTGGGAAAACAAAGTATCTTTTCAGTTGCAAACAACAATTCATAAACTTATATAGGGTCGAACAATCTATAACTCGGTTTTAAATTGAAAACTGCGGGAAATTCAAACCGGCACTAGGAAACAGAATGAGAATTCAGAGTAAAAGTTTTTCTGGCAACCCGTTCCGTTTGTGCTAGATGAACGAACTTCTCTCCACATGATTACTTCTGAGAGATATTAGTGTGTGAGTTATGTGTGTGTGAAAGCCGTCCTTCATCTAGCTTGTTAGGAACAAATATTTTTTTTTTAGTTGCTATCTACACTCCATACAAATTTATCGGGAGGTATTATATCCTACTCGTTTTTACAGTGAAAATTTCAGGAAATTCCAACCGGCACTAGGAACAAGACTGAGAAAACAGAGTAAAAGTTTCTCCTGCAAACATTTCCTTTTGTGCAAGATGAACGAATTTCTCTACCCATGCTCAATTATGAGAGATAATTTAGTGTGAATTCCGACATTCACCTAGATTGTTGGGAACACAATGTTCCTTTTCAGGTGCCAAATACACTCCATAAATATTTATGGGGTTGTACTAGCTCCAAATCTGCTTTACAGTGAAAACTGCAGGATCTTCAAACCGGCACTAGGAAACAGAATGAGAAATCAGAGTAAAATTTTCTCCTGCCACCTTTCCCTTTGTGCTAGATGAACGAATGTCTCTCCCCATGCTCATGTAGAGTGATATTTGTATGTGAAAGCCTCACTTAACCTAGCTTGTTGGTAACACAAAGTTTCATTTCAGTTGCAAACTACTTTCCATATATATATATTTGGGTATGTACAAGCCCAAATCGGTTTTACAGTGAAAATTGCTGGAATTTCAAACCAGCACTACGAAACAGAAAGAGATACCAGAGTAAAAGATTCTCCTGCAAACCTTTCCCTTTGTGCAAGATGAAAGAACTTCTCTCCCCATGCTAAGTTTGAGAGAGAACTGTGTGAAAGCCGTTCTTCACCTAGCTTGTTGGGAACACAAAGTTTATTTTCAGTTGCCAAATACACTCCATAAATATTTATTCTGAGGTAATATATCCAAATCGGTTTTACAATGAAAACTGCAGGAACTTCAAACAAGCACTACGAAACAGACTGAGAAACCAGAGTAAAACTTTCTCCTGCAACCCGTTACCTTCATGCTAGATGAACGAAAGTCTATCCACATGCTCAGTTCTGAGAGATAAGTGTGTGTGAAAGCCTTCCTTCACCTATCTTGTTTGGAAAACAAGGTTGCTTTAATTTGCATACTACACTCAATACATATATATGGGGAAGTACTAGCTCCAAATCGGATTTACAGTTAAAAATGCAGGAAATTCAAACCGGCACTAGGAAACAGACTGAGTAACTGGAGTAAAAGTTTCTCCTGCAACCCGTTTCCTTTGTGCTTGATGGAAGAATATCTCTCCCCATGCTCGGTTCTGAGAGATATTTTGTGTTAAAGCCGTCCTTCACACAGCTTGTTGGGAACACAAAGTTTATTTTCAGTTGCAAACTACAATCCCTATATATCTATGGATTTGTACTAGATCCAACTCGGTTTTACAGTGAAAACTGCCGTAATTGCAAACCGGCACTTGGAAACAAACTGAGATACCAGAGTTGAAGTTTCTCCTGTAAACCGTTCCCTTTGTGCTAGATGAATGAACGTCTCTCCCCGTTCTCAGTTCTGAGAGATATGTGTGTGTGAAAGCCGTCCTTCATCTAGCTTGTTAGGAACAAATATTTTTTTTTAGTTGCTATCTACACTCCATACATATTTATCGGGAGGTATTATATCCTACTCGGTTTTACAGTGAAAACTTCAGGAATTTCCAACCAGCACTAGGAACCAGACTGAGAATACAGAGTAAAAGTTTCTCCTGCAAACCTTTCCTTTTGTGCAAGATGAACGAAGTTCTCTCCCCATGCTCAATTATGAGAGATAATTTTGTGTGAATTCCGCCCTTCACCTAGATTGTTGGGAACACAAAGTTTCTTTTCAGATGAAAAATACACTCCATACATATTTATGGGGTTGTACTAGCTCCGAATCTGCTTTACAGTGAAAATTGCAGGAAATTCAAACCGGCACTATGAAACAGAATGAGAAACCAGAGTAAAATTTTTTCCTTCAACCAGTTCTTTGTGCTTAATGAATGAACTTCTCTCCGCATGCTCAGGTCTGAGAGATAAACGTGAGTGAAAGCCGTCCTTCACCTAGCTTTTTGGGAATACATAGATTCTTTTCAGTTGCAAATTTCAATCCATACATATATATAGGGAGGTACTATTTCCAACTCGGTTTTACAGGGAAAACTGCTGGAAATTCAAACCGGCAGTAGGAAACAGACTGAGAAACTAGAGTAAAATTTCTCCTGCACCCCATTCCCTTTGAGCTAGATGAACGAACGTGTATCAACTTGCTTAGTTCTGAGAGGAATGTGTGTGTGAAAGACATTCTTAAACTAGTTCGTAGGGAACAGAAAGTTTCTTTTCATTTGCAATCTACACTCCTCACACATATATGGGGAGGTACTAAGTCCAAATCTGTTTTACAGTGAAAACTGCAGGAACTTCACCAGGCAATTAGAAACAGACTGAGAAACCAGAGTAAAAATTTCCCCTGCAAACCGTTCCCTTTCTGCTAGATGAATGAACGTCTCTCCAAATGCTCAGTTCTGAGAGATATGATTGTGTGAATGCCGTTCTTCACCTAGCTTTTTGGGAACACAAATTTTCTTTTCAGTTGCAATCTACAATCCGTAAATATATATGGGGCGGGACTAGCACCACCTCAATTTTACAGTGAAAAGTGCAGGAACTTCAAACCGGCACTAGGAAACAAACTGAGAAACCAGAGAAAAAGTTTCTCCTGCAACTCATTCCCTTTGTGCTAGATGAACGAACGTCGCCCCACATGATCATTTCTGAAAGATATATGTGTGTGTAAGCCGTCCTTCACCTATCTTGTTTGGAACACAAATTTTTTTTCCAGTTGCAAACCCCACTCCATAAATATATATGGCTAGGTATAAACTCCAACTCGAATTTACAGTGAAAATTGCAGAAACTTCAAAACGGCACTATGAAAAAACAGTGAAACCAGGGTAAATTTACACTGCAACCCATTCCTTTTTGCTAGGTGAATGAACGTCTCTCCACATGCTCAGGAGTGAGAGATAACTGTGTGTGAAAGAGGACCTTCACCTAGCTTGTTGGGAAACAAAGTATCTTTTCAGTTGCAAACAACAATTCATATATATATATAGGGACGAACAAGCTCCAACACGGTTTTAAATTGAAAATTGCAGGAAATTCAAACCGGCACTAGGAAACAGACTGAGAATTCAGAGTAAAATTTCTCCGGCAACTCGTTCCGTTTGGGCTAGATGAACGAACTTCTCTCCACATGATCATTTCTGAGAGATATGACTGTGTGAAAGCCGTTCTTTATCCAGCTTGTTGGAAAGAAAAAGTTTCTTTTCAGTTGCAAATTACACTCAATACATATATATGGAGAGGTAGTAACTCCAAATCATTTTTACTGTGAAAAATGCAAGAAATTCATATGGGCACTTGGAATCAGACTGAGAAACCAGAGTAAAATTTCTCCTGCAAACGGTTCCCTTTGTGCTAGATGAACGAACGACTCCCCCATGCTGAATTCTGAGATATAAGTGTGTGTGTAAGCCTTCCTTCAACTACCATGTTGGGAACACAAATTTACTTTTCAGTTGCAAACTACACTCCATAAATATATATGGGAGTTAGTAGCTCCAACAATTTTTACAGTGAAAACTGCAGGAAATTCTAACTGCCACAAGGAAACAGACTGAGAAACCAGAGTAATTGTTTCCCCCACAACACGTTCCCTTAGTGATAGATGAACGGACGTTTCTACACATGCTCAGTTCTGAGAGATATGTGTGTTTGAAAGCCGTCCTTCACCTATTTTGTTGGGAACACAATGATTCTTTTAAGTTGCAAACTACACTTCATACATATATATGGGTAGGTACCAGCTCCAACACGGTTTTACAGTGAAAATTGCAGGAAATCCAAACCGGCACTAGGAACCAGACTGAGAATCCAGAGTAAAAGTTTCTCCTGCAAACCATTCCTTTGTGTTGATGAATGAACTTCTCTCCCCATGTTCTAGTCTGAGAGATATGTGTGTGTGAAAGCCGTACATCATATCCCTTGTTGGGAACACAATGTTTCTTTTCAGTTGCAAACTATACTCCATATATATATATATGGGTAGATACTAGTACCAACTCGGTTTTAAAGTGAAAACTGTAGGACATCAAACCGGCAATACGAAACACATTGAGAAACCAGAGTAAAATTTCTCCTGCAACCCGTTCCCTTTGTGCTACATGAAAGAAATATTCTCCCCGTGCTCATTTCTGAGAGATATATGTGTGTGAAAGCCGTCCTTCACCTAGCTTGTTGGGAACACAAATTTTTTTTGTTGTTATCTACACTCCATTCATATTTACGGGGATTTACTATAACCAACTCGGGTTTACAGTGAAAACTGCTGGAAAATCACACCGGTACTAGGAACCAGACTGATAAACCAGAGTAAAAGTTTCTCATAAAAACCTTTTCGTTTGTGCAAGATGAAAGAAATTCTCTCCCCATGCTCAGTTCTGAGAGATAACTGTGTGTGAAAGCCGTTCTTCACTTATCTTGTTGGGAACACAAAGTTCCTTTTCAGTTGCCAAATACACTCCATAAATATATATGGGGATGTACTAGTTCCAAATCTGTTTTACAGTGAAAATTGCAGGAAATTCAAACCTGCACTAGGAAACAGACAATGAAACAACAGTAAAATTTTGTCCTGCAACCCGTTCTTTATGCTTGATGAACGAACATCTCTCCACATGCTAAGTTCTGAGACATATGATTGTGTGAATTCTGTCCTTCAACTAGCTTGTTGGGAACACAAAGTTTCTTTTCAGTTGCAATCTACAATCCATATATATATATAGGGAGGGAATAGCACCAACTCGAATTTTCAGTGAAACCTGCAGGAACTTCAAACCGGCACTAGGAAACAGAATGAGAAACCAGAGTAAAATTTTCTCCTGCAACCCGTTCAGGTTTTGCTAGATGAATGAACTTCTCTCCCCATGCTCATGTAGAGAGATAAGTGTGTGTGAAAGCCTCACTTATCCTAGCTTGATGGGAACACAAAATTTCTTTTCTGTTGTAAACTACACTCCATACATATATATGGTTATGTACTAGCTCCAAATCGGTTTTACAGTGAAAACTGCCGGAATTTTAATCCGGCACAAGGAAACATACTGGGATACCAGAGTTAAAGTTTCTCCTGCAAAATTTTCCCTTTGAGTTAGATGAACAAAAAACACCCCCCATGCTCAGTTGTGAGAGATATATGTGTGTGAAAGCCATCTTATACATAGCTTGTTGGGAACAAAAATTTTTTTCAGTTGCTAAATACACTCCATAAATATTTTTGGGGAGGTACTATATCCAAAGAGGTTTTACAGTGAAAATCGCAGGAACTTCAAAACGGCACTACGAAACACTGAGAAACCAGAGTAAATTTTCTCCTGCAACCCGTTCCTTTTGTGCTACCTGAACGATTGTCTCTCCACATGCCCATTCTGAGAGATAACTGTGTGTGAAAGCCGTACTTCACCTAGCTTGTTGGGAACACAAAGATTCTTTCCATTAGCATACTACACTCCATAAATATATATGGGGATGTACAAGATTCAAATCTGTTTTACAGTGAAAATTGCAGGAATTTCAAACCGGCACTAGGAAACAGACTGAGAGACCAGAGTAAACTTTTCTCCTGCAAACATTTCTTTTTGCTTGATGAACGAAGTTCTCTCCCCATGCTCAGGTCTGAGAGATATGTGTGTGTGAAAGCCGTACTTCATATCGCTTGTTGGGAAGACAAAGTTTCTTTTCAGTTGCAAACTACGGTCCATAGATATATATGGGGAGGTACAAGTTCCAAATCGATATTACAGTGAAAACTGCAGGAACATCAAAAGGGCACTAGGAAAAAGACTGAGAAAACAGAGTAATAGTTTCTCCTGCAAACCGTTCCCTTAATGCTAGATGAACGAACGTCTATCAACATGCTTAGTTCTGAGAGATATCTGTGTGTGAAAGCCTACCTTCACCTATCTTCTTTGGAACACACTGTTTCTTTTAATTTGGAAACTACACTCAATACATATTTATGAGGAGATATTAGCTCCAACACGAAATTACAGTGAAAACTGCAGGAAATTCTAACCGGCACTAGGAAAAAGACTGAGAAACTAGAGTAAAAGATTCTCCAGCAAACCGTTCCTTTATGCTTGATGAACGAACTTCTCTCCACATGTTCTGGTCTGAGAGATATGTGTGTGTGAAAGCCGTACTTCACATCTCTTGTAGGGAACACAATATTTCTTTTCAGTTGCAAACAACACTCCATACATATATATGGGGAGATACTAGATCCAACTCGGTTTTACAGTGAAAACTGCAGGACATCAAACCGGCACTAAGAAACAGACTGAGAAACCAGAGTACAAGTTTCTCCTGCAACCCATTCCCTTTGTGCTACATGAACGAAATATTCTCCCCGTGCTCATTTATGAGAGATATGTGTGTGTGAAAGCCGTCCTTCACCTAGCTTGTAGGGAACACAAATTTTTTTTAGTTGTTATCTACACTCCATTCATATATATGGGGAGTTATTATATCCAACTCGGTTTTACATGAAAACTGCAGGAAAATCCAACTGTCCCTAGGAACCAAACTGATAAACCAGAGTAAAAGTTTTTCCTGAAAACATTTCCTTTCTGCAAGATGAAAGAAATTCTCTCCCCATGCTCAGTTCTGAGAGATAATTGTGTGTGAAAGCCTTCCTTCACCTATCTTGTTTGGAACACACTGTTTCTTTTAATTTGGAAACTACACTCAATACATATATATGGGGAGGTACTATCTCCAACTCGGATTTACAGTGAAAACTGCAGGTAATTCAAACCGGCACTAGGAAACAGACTGAGAAACTAGAGTAAAAGTTTCTCCTGCATCCTGTTCCATTTGTGCTTCATGGAAGAACGTCTCACCCCATGCTCTGGTCTGAGAGTTATGTTTGGGTAAAAGCCGTACTTCACTAAGTTAGTTGGGAACACAAAGTTTATTTTCAGTTGCAAACTACACTCCATACATATCTATGGGGATGTACTAGCTCCAACTCGGTTTTAAAGTGAAAACTGAAGGATATTCAAACCGGCACTAGGAACCAGATTGAGAAACCAGACTAAAAGTTTCTCCTGCAAAACTTTCCCTTTATGCAAGATGAAAGAACTTCTCTCCCCTTGCTAAGTTCTGAGAGATAACTGTGTGTAAAGCCGTTCTTCACCTAGCTGGTTGGGAACCAAAGTTTCTTTCCAGTTGCCAAATATACTCCATACAACTATATGGGGATGTACTAGCTCCAAATCTGTTTTATAGTGAAACTTTTTGGAAATTCAAACCGGCACTATGAAACAGACTGAGAAACCAGAGTAAAATTTTCTCCTGCAACCCGTTCATTTGTGCTTGATGAACGAACTTCTCTCTGAATGCTCAGGTGTGAGAGATAATTGGGTGTGAATTCCGCCCTTCACCTAGCTGTTTGGGAACACAAAGTTTCTTTTAAGTTGCAAATTTCAATCCAAACATATATATAGGGAGGTACTAGTTCCAAATCGTTTTTACAGGGAAAACTGCAGGAACTTCAAACCGGCACTAGTAACCAGACTGAGAAACCAGAGTAAAAGTTTCTACAGAAACCCGTTCCCTTTGTGCTAGATAAACGAATGTCTCTCCCCATGCTCATTTCTGGGATATAAGTGTGTGTGAAAGCAATGCTTCACCTAGATTGGTGGGAACACAAAGTATTTTTTCGGTTGCAAAATACACTCCATAAATATATAAGTGGAAGTACAAGCTCCAACACGGTTTTACAGTGAAAACTGCAGGAACTTCAAACCGGCAGTAGGAAACATAATGAGAAACCAGAGTAAATGTTTCTACTGCAACCCGTTCAGTTTGTGCTAGATGAACGAAATTCTCTCCCCATGCTCAAGTATAGAGATAAGTGTGTGTGAAAGCCTCACTTAACCTAGCTTGTTGGTAAATCAAAGTTTCTTTTCTGTTGCAAACTACACTCCATAAATATATATGGGTATGTACTAGCTCCAAATCGGTTTTATAGTGAAAACTGCTGAAACTTCAAACCGGCACTAGGAAACAAACTGAGATACCAGAGTTAATGTTTAACCTGCAAACATTGCCCTTTGAGCTAGATGAAAGAAAGACTCTCCCCATGCTCATTTCTGAGATATATGTGTGTGGGAAAGCCATCCTTCACATAGCTTGTTGGGAACACAAAGTTTTTTCAGTTGCTAAATACACACCATACATATTTTGGGGAGGTACTATATCCAAATCGATTTTACAGTGAAAACTGCAGGAACTTCAATCCGGCACTACGAAACAGACGGAGAAACCTGAGTAAAATTTTCTCCTGCAACCCTCTCCTTTGTCCTACATGAACGAAAGTCTCTCCATATGCTCATTCTGACAGATAACTGCGTGTGAAAGCCGTCCTTCAACTAGCTTGTTTGGAACAATAAATTTTTTTAGTTGCTAACTACACTACATACATATTTAAGGGTAGGTATTATATCCAACTCTGTTTTACAGTGAAAAATGCAGGAACTTCAAACCGGCACTAGGAAACAGAATGAGAAACCAGAGATCAAGTTTCTCCTGCAACTCGTTCCCTTTGTGCTAGATGAACGAACGTATCTCCACATGCTCAGTTCTGAGAGATATGTGTGTGAGAAAGCCGTCCTTCACCTATCTTGTTTGGAACACAAAGTTCCTTTCAATTTGCAAACCCCACTACATAAATATATATGGGTAGGAACAAGTTCCAACTCGAATTTACAGTGAAAATTGCAGGAACTTCATACCGGCACTATGAAACAGACAGAGAAACCAGGGTAAAATTTACACTGCAACACGTTCCATTTCTGCTAGATGAACGAAAGTCTCTCCACATGCACAGGACTGAGAGATATCTGTGTGTGAAAGAGGTCCTTCACATAGCTTGTTGGGAAAACAAAGTACCTTTTCAGTTGCAAACAACACTCCATATATATATATAGGGACGAACAAGCTCCAACTTGGTGTTAAATTGAAAACTGCAGGAAATTCAAACCGGCACTAGGAAACAGAGAGAGAAATCAGAGTAAAAGTTTCACCGGCAACCCATTCCGTTTGTGCTAGATGAACGAACGTCTCTCCACATGATCACTTCTGACAGATATGAGTGTGTGAAAGCCATCCTTTATCTAGCTTGTTGGAAAGATAAAGTTTCTTTTCAGCTGCAAATTACACTCCATACATATATACGGGGAGTTAGTAACTCCAAATCTGTTTTACAGTGAAAAATGCAAAAAATTCATATCGGCACTAGGTAACAGACTGAGAAACCAGAGTAAAATTTCTCCTGCAAAAAGTTTCCCTTTGTGCTAGATGAACTAACGTCTCTCCCCATGCTGAATTCTGAGTTATAAGTGTGTGTGTAAGCAGTCCTTCAACTTCCTTGTTGGGAACACAAAGTTTCTTTCCAGTTGCAAACTAAATTCTATAAAATTATTTGGGAAGGTATTACCTCCAAATCGGTTTTACAGTGAAAACTGCAGGAACTTCAAACCGGCACTAGGAAACAGACAGAAAAACGAGAGTAATATTTTCTCCTGAAATCCGTTCTTTTGCTAGATGAAAGAAGTCTCTCCACATTCTCAGTTCTTAGAGATATGTGTGTTTGAAAGTGGTCCCTCACCTAGCTTGTAGGGAACAGAAAGATTCTTTTCAGTTGCAAATTATACTCCATAAATATATATGGGAGTTAGTAGCTCCAACTATGTTTCAGTAAAAACTGCAGGAACTTCTAACTGGCACAAGGAAACACACTGAGAAACCAGAGTAAAAGTTTCTCCCACAACCCGTTCCCTTAGTGCTAGATGAACGAAAGTCTATCCACATGCTCATTTCTGAGAGATAAGTGTGTGTGAAAGCCGTCCTTCACCTATCTAGTTGGGAACACAATGATTCTTTTAAGTTGCAAACTACACTCCATACATATATATGGTTAGGTAATAGCTCCAAAACGGTTTTACAGTGAAAACTGCAGGAAATTCAAAACGGCACTAGGAAACACACTGAGAAACCAGAGTAAAAGTTTCTCTTGCAAACCGTTTTATTGTGCTTGATGAATGAAATTCTCTCACCATGCTCTGGTCTTAGAGATATGTGTGTGTGAAAGCCGTACTTCACATCCCTTTTTGGGAACACAATGTTTCTTTTCAGTTGAAAACTACACTCCATACTTATATAAGGGGAGATAGTATTTAAAACTCAGTTTTACAGTGAAAACTGCAGGAAAATTAAAACCGGCCCTTCGAAACAGAGTGAGAAAACAGAGTAAAAGTTTCTCCTGCAACCCGTTTATTGTGCTTGAAGAACGAAAATCTCCCCCCATACTCAGTTCTGAGAGATAACTGTGTGTGAAAGCCATTCTTCACCTAGTTTGTTGGGAACACATAGTTTCTTTTCAGTTGCCAAATACAATCCATAAATATATATGTGGATGTACTAGCTCCAAATAGGTTTTACAGTGAAAACTGCAGGAAATTCAAACCGGCACTAGGAACCAGACTGATAAACCAGAGTAAAATTTTATCCTGCAAACTTTCACTTTGTGCAAGATGAACGAATTTCTGTCCCCAAGCTCAGATCTGAGAGAAAACTGTGTGTGAAAGCAGTTCTTCACCTACCTTGTTGGGAACACAAAGTTTCTTTTCACTTGCAAATTTCAATCCATACATATATATAGGGAGGTTCTATTTCCAAATCGGTTTTACAGGGAAAACTGCAGGAACTTCAAACCGGCACTAGGAAACAGACTGAGAAACTAGAGTAAAATTTTCTCCAGGAACAAATTCCCTTTGAGCTAGATGAACGAAGTCTATCCACTTGCTCAGTTCTGAAGGGAATGTGTGTGTGAATGCCGTCCTTTATCTAGCTTGTTGGAAAGAAAAAGGTTCTTTTCAGTTGCAAATTACACTCCAAACATATATGGGGAGGTAGTAACTCCAAATCTGTTTTAGAGTGAAAAATGCAAAAATTTCATTTCGGAACTAAGAAACAGATTGAGAAACCTGAGTAAAATTTCTCCTGCAATCCTTTCCTTTTGTGCTACAATAATGACCGTCACTCCCCATGCTGAATCCTGAGATATAAGTGTCTGTGTAAGCCGTCCTTCAACTACCTTGTTGGGAACACAAAGATTCTTTTCAGTTGCAATCTACAATCCAGACATATATATGGGGAGGGACTAGCAAGAACTCGAATTTACAGTGAAAACTGCAGGAACTTCAAACCGGCACTAGGAAACCGAATGAGAAACCACAGTAAAATTTCTCCTGTAACTCGTTCCCTTTGTGCTTGATGAACAAACGTCTCTCCACATACTCAGTTATGAGAGATAATTATGTATGAATGCCGCCTTCAGCTAGCTTGGTAGGAACACAAAGTTTCTTTTCATTTACAAACTAAACTCCATACATATATACGGGGAGGTATTACCTCAACTCGTTTTACAGTGAAAACTGCAGGAACTACAAACAGGCACATAGAACCAGACTGAGAAGCCAGAATAAAATTTTTTCCTGCAGCCCGTTCCCTTTGAGCAAGATGAAAGTACGTCTCTCCACATGCTCAGTTCTGAGAGATAAATTTGTGTGAAAGCCCTCCTTCACGTAGCTTGTAGGGAAAACATAATTTCTTTTCAGTTGATAAAGTACACACCATACATATATATGCGGAGGTACTAGCTCAAAATTTGTTTTACAGTGAAATTGCAGGAAGTTTAAACCGGCACTAGGAAACCGACTGAGAATACAGAGTAAATGTTGCTCGCGTAATCTGTTCCTTGTCCTAGATGAACGAATGTCTCTCACCATGCTCCGTTCTGAGATATAAGTGTGTGTGAAAGCTTTCCTTCAACAAGCTTGTTGGGAACACAAACATTCTTTTCAGTTGCAAATCCCACTCCATACTTATATATGAAGAGGTACTAGATCCAACTCGATTTTACAGTGAAAACTGCAGGAACTTCAAACAGGCACAAAGAACCAGACTGAGAAACCAGAGTATAATTTTCTCCTGTAACCCGTTCCGTTTGTGCTAGATGAACGAAATTCTCTCCCCATGCTCATTTTCAGAGATAAGTGTGTGTGAAAGCCTCACTTATCCTAGTTTGTTTTTAACACAAAGATTCTTTTCAGTTGCAAACTACACTCCATACATATATATGGGGAGTTAGTAACTCCAAATCTGTTTTACAGTGAAAAATGCAGGAAATTCAAACAGGCACAAAGAACCAGACTGAGAAACCAGAGTAAAATTTCTCCTTTAAAACGTTCCCTTTGTGCTAGATGAACGAACGTCTCTCCCCATGCTGAATTCTGAGATATAAATGTGTGTATAAGCAGTCCTTCAACTTCCTTGTTGGGAACACAAAGTTTCTTTTCAGTTGCAAAATAAATTCTATAAAATTATTTGGGAAGGTATTACCTCCAAATCTGTTTTACAGTGAAAACTGCAGGAACTTCAAACCGGCACTAGGAAACAGACTGAAAAACAAGAGTAAAAGTTTCTCCTGAAATCCGTTCTTTTGCTAGATGAACGAAGTCCCTCCACATTCTCAGTTCTTAGAAATATGTGTGTTTGAAAGCGGTCCCTCACGTAGCTTGTTGGGAACACAAAGAATATTTTCAGTTGCAAACTATAATCCATAAATATATATGGGAGTTAGTAGCTCCAACTATGTTTCAGTGAAATCTGCAGGAACTTCTAACCGGCACAAGGAAACACACTGAGATACTAGAGTAAAAGTTTCCCCCAAAACCCGTTCCCTCAGTGCTAGATGAACGAACGTCTCTCCACATGCTCATTTCTGAGAGATAAGTGTGTATGAAAGCCTTCCTTCACCTATCTTGTTGGGAATACAATGATTCTTTTAAGTTGCAAACTACACTCCATACATATATATGGGGAGGTAATAGCTCCAACACGGTTTTACAGTGAAAACGGCAGGAACATTAAAACGGCACTAGGAAACAGACTGAGAAACCAGAGTAAAAGTTTCTCCTGCAAACCGTTTTATTGTGCTTGATGAACGATATTCTCTCACCATGCTCTGGTCTTAGAGATATGTGTGTGTGAAAGCCGTACTTCACATCCCTTTTTGGGAACACAATGTTTCTTTTCAGTTGCAAACTACACTCCATACTTATATAAGGGGAGATACTATTTAAAATTCAGTTTTACAGTGAAAACTGCAGGGACATTAAAACCACACTTCGAAAAAGACTGAGAAACCAGTGTAAAAGTTTCTCCTGCAAACCGTTTTATTGTGCTTGATGAACGAAAATCTCTCCCCATGCTCAGTTCTGAGAGATAAGTGTGTGTGAAAGCCGTCCTTCACCTAGCTTGTTGGGAACACAAAGTTTCTTTTCAGTTGCAAACTCCACTCCATTCATATATAAGGGGAGGTAGTAGCTCCAACCCGGTTTTACAGTGAAAACTGCAGGAACTTCAAACCGGCACTAGGAAACAGACTGAGAAACCAGAGTAAAATTTTATCCTGCAAACTTTCACATTGTGCAAGATGAACGAATTTCTGTCCCCATGCTCAGATCTGAGAGAAAATTGTGTATGAAAGCAGTTCTTCACCTACCTTGTTGGGAACACAAAGTTTATTTTCAGTTGCAAATTTCAATCCATACTTATATATAGTTAGGTACTATTTCCAACTCGGTTTTACAGGGAAAACTGCAGGAACTTCAAACCGGCAATAGGAAACAGACTGAGAAACTAGAGTAAAAGTTTCTCCTGCAACAAATTCACTTTGAGCAAGATGAACGAACTTCTATCCACTTGCTCATTTCTGAGAGGAATGTGTGTGTGAATGCCGTCCTTTATGTATCTTGTTGGAAAAAAGAGGTTCTTTTCAGTTGCAAATTACTCTCCATACATATATATGGGGAGGTAGTAACTCCAAATCTATTTTAGAGTGAAAAATACAAGAAATTCATATCGGCACTAGGAAACAGATTGAGAAACCTGAGTAAAATTCCTCCTGCATTCATTTCCCTTTGTGCTACATGAAAGAACGTCCCTCCCCATGCTGAAATCTGAGATATAAGTGTCTGTGTAAGCCGTCATTCAACTATCTTGTTGGGAACACAAAGTTTCTTTTCAGTTGCAAACTCCATTCCATACATATATATGGGGAGGTACTAGCTCCAACTATTTTACAGTGAAAACTGCAGGAACTTCAAACAGGCACAAAGAACCAGACTGAGAAACCAGAGTAAAATTTTCCCCTGCAACCCGTTCCCTTTGTGCTAGATGAACGAAATTCTCTTCAAATGCTCAGTTCTGAGAGATAAATGTGTGTGAAATCTGTACTTCACCTAGCTTGTTGGGAACACAAAATTATTTTCTAGTTTACAACTACAATCTGTATATATATTTAAGGGGGTATACAAGCTCAAACTCGGTTTTACAGAGAAATCTGCAGGAATATCAAACTGGCTCTAGGAAACAGACTGAGAAACCAGAGTAAAATTTCCTCCTGCATCCCGTTCCCTTTGTGCTAGATGAACGAACTTATCTCCCGATGCTCATGTATGAGAGATAATTGCGTGTGAAAGCCATAATTCACCTATCTTGTTGGGAACACATAGTTACATTTCAGTTGCAAATTACAGTCCATACATATTTATATTTGGAATTACTAGACCCAAATCGGTATTACAGTGAAAACTGCTGGAACTTCGTAAATGCACTAGGAAACAGAATGAGAGACCAGAGTAAAAGTTTCTCCTGCAAACCGTTCCCTTTGTGCTAGATGAATGAACGTCTCTCCCCATGCTCATGTCTGAGATTTAAGTGTGTGTGAAAGCCGCACTTAACCTAGCTTGTTGGTAACACAAATTTTCTTTTCAGTTTCAAACTACACTCCATACATATATATGGGTATGTACTATCTCCAAATCGTTTTTACAGTAGAAAACTGCAGGAAATTCAACACGGCACTAGGAAACAGGCTGAGAAACTAGAGTAAAATTGTTTTGCAAATCGTTTCTTTGTGCTAAATGAACGAAAGCCTCTCCCCTTGCTCAATTCTGAGAGATAAGTGTGTGTGAAAGCCGTACTTTACCTATATTGTTGGGAAAAAAAAGATTCTTTTCAGTTGCAAACTACCTTCCTTAGATATATATGTGGAGGTACTAGCACCAAATCGTTTTTACAGTGAAAACTGCAGTACCTACAAATCTGCGCTAGGAAACAGATTGAGAAACCAGAGAAAAATTTCTCCTGCATCCCGTTCCATTTATGCTAGATGAAAGAAATTCTCTCCACATGCTCACTTCTGAGAGATAACTTTGCGTGAAAGCCATCCTTCACATAACTTGTAGGGAACTCATAATTTCTTTTCAGTTGATAACATACACTCCATATATATCTAAGGGGAGGTACAAGCTCCAGTCTCTTTTACAGTGAAAACTGCAGGAACTTCAAACCGGCACTAGGAAACAGACTGAAATCCAGATTAAATGTTTCTCGTGTAATCCGTTCCTTCCCCTAGATGAAAGAGTGTCTCTCACCATGCACATTTCTGAGAGATAATTGTGTGTGAATGCTGTACTTCAAAAAGCTTGTTGGGAACACAAAGTTTCTTTTCAATTGCAAATCCCGCTCCATACTTATATACGAATAGGTACTAGATCCAACTGAATTTTACAGGGAATACTTCAGAAAATTCAAACCGGCACTAGGAAACAGACTGAGATACAAGAGTAAAATTTTCTCCTGCAACCCGTTAAGTTTGTGCTAGATAAATGAACATCTCTCACGATGCTCATGTTGAGAGATAAGTGTGTGTGAAAGCCTCACTTAACCTAGCTTGTTGGTAACACAAAGATTGTTTTCAGTTGCAAACTACACTCCATACATATATATGGGTATGTACTAGCTCCAAATCGGTTTTACAGTGAAAACTGCAGGAACTATATCCCGGCACTAGGAAACAAACTGAGAAACCAGAGTTAAATTAATTTGTGCAAACCGTTCCTTTGTGCTAGATGAACGAAAGTCTCTTCCCATGCTCAATTCTGAGAGATAAGTGTGTGTGAAAGCAGACCTTCACCTAGCTTATTGGGAACACAAAGATTCTTTTCAGTTGCAAACTACACTCTATACATATATATGTTGGAGTACAAGCTCCAACAGTATTTTACAGTGAAAACTGCAGGAACTTCAAACCTGCTCTAGGAAACACACTGAGAAACTAGAGTATAAGTTTCTCCTGCCACCATGCCCTTTGAGGTAGATGAACGAACGTCTCTCCACATGCTCAGTTCTCAGTGATAAATTTGAATTAATGCCGTTCTTCAGCAAGCTTGTTAGGAACACAAAGTTTCTTTTCAGTTGCAATCTAAACTCCATACTTATATATGGGGAGGTACTACCTCGAACTCGTTTTACAGTGAAAACTGCAGGAAATTCAAAAGGCACAAAGGACCAGACTGAGAAACAAGAGTAATATTTTCTCCTATATTCCGTTCCATAGTGCTAGATGAAAGAAAGTCTCTCCACATGCTCAGTTCTGAGAGATAATTTTGTGTGAAAGCCGTCCTTCACCTAGCTTGTAGGGAACACATAAATCCTTTTCAGTTGATAAAATAAATTCCATACATATTTATGGGGAGGTACTAGCTCCAAAATTGTTTTACAGTGAAAACTGCAGGAACTTCAAAACGGCACTAGGAAACCGACTGAGAATCCAGAGTAAATGTTTCTCGTGTAATCTGTTCCTTTCCCTAGATGAACGAATGTCTCTCACCATGCTCAGTTCTGAGATAATTGTCCGTGAAAGCTGTCCTTCAACAAGCTTGTTGGGAACACAAACTTTCTTTACAGTTGCAAGTCCCGCTCCATAATTATATATGAAGGGGTACTAGATCCAACTCGATTTTACAGTGAAATCTACAAAATTTCAAAAATTCACAAAGGACCAGACTGAGAAACCAGAGTAAAATTTTCTCCTGCAAACATTTATTTGTGCTAGATGAACAAACGTCTCTACCCATGCTCATGTTGAGAGATAAGTGTGTGTGAAAGCTGTCCTTCAACAAGCTTGTTGGGAACACAAAGATTCTTTTCAGTTGCAAACTACATTCCTTAGATATATATTTTGAGGTACTAGCACCAAATCGGTTTTACAGTGATAACTGCAGTAACTACAAACATGCACTATGAAAAAGACTGAGAAACCATAGTAAAAGTTTCTCCTGAAACCCATTCCACTTATGCTAGATGAAAGAATGTCTCTCCACATGGTCAGTTCTGAGAGATAAATTTGTATTAAAGCTGTCCTTCACCTAGCTTGTTGAGAACAGAAAGTTTCTTTTAAATTGCAAACTACACTCCATACATATATATGGGGAAGTACTAGTTTCAACTCGGTTTTACAGTGAAAACTGCAGGAACTTCAAACCGGCACTAGGAACCAGACTGAGAAACCAGAGTAAAATTTCTCTTGCAACCCGTTCCCTTTGTGCTAGATGAATGAAAGTTTCTCCCCGTGATCTCTTCTGAGAGATATGTGTGTGTGAAAGCCGTCCTTCAACTAGCTTTTTGGGAACACAAATTTTTTTTGTTGCTATATACACTCCACACATATTTATGGGGAGGTATTATATCCAACTCGGTTTTACAATGAAAAGTGCAGGAAATTCAAACCGGCCCTAGGAATCAGACTGATTATCCAGAGTAAAATTTTATCCTGCAAATCTTCCCTTTGTGCAAGATGAACGATCTTCTTTCCCCATGCTCAGATCTGAGAGAAAAGTGTGTGTGAAAGCAGTTCTTCACCTACCTTGTTGCAAACACAAAGTTTCTTTTCAGTTGTAATCTACAATCCATAAATATATATGGGGAGGGACTAGCACAAACTCGAATTTACAGAGAAAAATTCAGGAACTTCAAACCGGCACTAGGAAACAGAATGAGAAACCAGAGTAAAAGTTTCTACTGCAACTCGTTCCCTTTGTGCTAGATGAACGAAAGTCTCTCCACATGCTCAGCTCTGAGAGATAAATTTTTATGAATGCCGTCCTTCACCTACCTTGTTAGGAACACAAAGTTTCTTTACATTTACAAACGAAACTCCATACATATATATGGGGAGGTTTTAGCTCCAACTATTTTACAGTGAAAACTGCAGGAACTTCAAACAGGCACAAAGAAACAGACTGACAAACCAGAGTAAAATTTTCCCCTGCAACCCGTTCCCTTTGTGCTAGATGAACGAAATTTTCATCAAATGCTCAGTTCTGAGAGATAAATGTGTGAAATCCGTCCTTCACCTAGCTTGTTGGGAACACAAAATTACTTTCCAGTTCACAACTACTCACCGTATATATATTTATGGGGGTATACAAACTCAAACTCAGTTTTACAGAGAAATCTGCAGGAATATCAAACTGGCTCTAGGAAACAGACTGAGAAACCAGAGTAAAATTTCCTCCTGCAACCCGTTCCCTTTGTGCTAGATGAACGAACTTATCTCCCGATGCTAATTTATGAGAGATAATTGTGTGTGAAAGCCATAATTCTCCTATCTTTTTGGAACACAAATTTACTTTTCAGTTGCAAATTACAGTCCATAAATATTTCTATTTGGAATTACTAGAACCAAATCGGTTTTACAGTGAAAACTGCTGGAACTTCGTACATGCACTAGGAAACAGAATGAGAGACCAGAGTAAAAGTTTCTCCTGCAAACCGTTCCCTTTGTGCTAGATGAATGAACGTCTCTCCCCATGCTCATGTCTGAGAGTTAAGTGTGTGTGAGAGCCGCACTTAACCTAGCTTGTTGGTAACACAAATTTTCTTTTCAGTTTCAAACTACACTCCATACATATATATGGGTATGTAATATGTCCAAATCGGTTTTACAGTAGAAAACTGCAGGAAATTCAACACGGCACTAGGGAACAGGCTGAGAAACTAGAGTAAAATTTTTTTGCAAATTGTTCCTTTTGCTAAATGAAGGAAATGCTCTCCCCATGCTCAATTCTGAGAGATAAGTGTGTGTGAAAGCCGTACTTTACCTATATTGTTGGGAAAAAAAAGACTCTTTTCAGTTGCAAACTACATTCCTTAGATATATATGTGGAGGTACTAGCACCAAATCGTTTTTACAGTGAAAACTGCAGTAACTACAAATCTGCACTAGGAAACAGATTGAGAATCCAGAGAAAAATTTCTCCTGCATCCCGTTCCATTTATGCTAGATGAAAGAAACTCTCTCCACATGCTCAGTTCTGAGGGATAACTTTGTGTGAAAGCCATCCTTCACATAAATTGTAGGGAACTCATAATTTCTTTTCAGTTGATAACAAACACTCCATATATATCTAAGGGGAGGTACAAGCTCCAGTCTCTTTTACAGTGAAAACTGCAGGAACTTCAAACCGGCACTAGGAAACAGACTGAAATCCAGATTAAATGTTTCTCGTGTAATCCGTTCCTTGCCCTAAATGAAAGAGTGTCTCTCACCATGCACATTTCTGAGAGATAAGTTTGTGTGAATGCTGTCCTTCAAAAAGCTTGCTGGGAACACAAAGTTTCTTTTCAATTGCAAATCCCGCTCCATACTTATATACGAATAGGTACTAGATCCAACTGAATTTTACAGGGAATACTTCAGAAAATTCAAACCGGCACTAGGAAACAGACTGAGATACAAGAGTAAAATTTTCTCCTGCAACCCGTTAGGTTTGTGCTAGATAAATGAACATCTCTCCCGATGCTCATGTTGAGAGATAAGTGTGTGGGAAAGCCTCACTTAACCTAACTTGTTGGTAACACAAAGATTGTTTTCAGTTGCAAACTACACTCCATACATATATATGGGTATGTACTAGCTCCAAATCGGTTTTACAGTGAAAACTGCAGGAACTATAACCCGGCACTAGGAAACAAACTGAGAAACCAGAGTTAAATTAATTTGTGCAAACCGTTCCTTTGTGCTAGATGAACGAAAGTCTCTTCCCATGCTCAATTCTGAGAGATAAGTGTGTGTGAAAGCAGACCTTCACCTAGCTTATTGGGAACACAAAGATTCTTTTCAGTTGCAAACTACACTCTATACATATATATGTTGGAGTACAAACTCCAACAGTATTTTACAGTGAAAACTGCAGGAACTTCAAACCTGCACTAGGAAACAGACTGAGAAACTAGAGTATAAGTTTCTCCTGCCACCATGCCCTTTGAGGCAGATGAACGAACGTCTCTCCACATGCTCAGTTCTGAGTGATAAATTTGAATTAATGCCGTTCTTCAGCAAGCTTGTTAGGAACACAAAGTTTCTTTTCAGTTGCAATCTAAACTCCATACTTATATATGGGGAGGTACTACCTCGAAATCGTTTTACAGTGAAAACTGCAGGAAATTCAAAAGGCCCAAAGACCAGACTGAGAAACAAGAGTAATATTTTCTCCTATATTCCGTTCCATAATGCTAGATGAAAGAAAGTCTCTCCCATGCTCAGTTCTGAGAGAATAATATTGTGTTAAAACCGTCCTTCACCTAGCTTGTAGGGAACACATAATTCCTTTTCAGTTGATAAATAAATTCCATACATATATTATGGGGATGTACTAGCTCCAAATTTATTTTACATTGAAAACTGCAGGAACTTCAAAACGGCACTAGGAAACCGACTGAGAATCCAGAAGTAAATGTTTCTCGTGTAATCCGTTCCTTTCCCTAGATGAACGAATGTCTCTCACCATGCTCAGTTCTGAGATAATTGTCCGTGAAAAGCTGTCCTTCAAGAAGCTTGTTGGGAACACAAACTTTCTTTACAGTTGCAAGTCCCGCTCCAATTATATATGAAGGGGTACTAGATCCAACTCGATTTTACAGTGAAATCTACAAAATTTCAAAAATTCACAAGGACCAGACTGAGAAACCAGAGTAAAATTTTCTCCTGCAAATACATTTATTTGTGCTAGATGAACAAACGTCTCTACCCATGCTCATGTTGAGAAATAAGTGTGTGTGAAAGCTGTCCTTCAACAAGCTTGTTGGGAACACAAAGATTCTTTTCAGTTGCAAACTACATTCCTTAGATATATATTTTGAGGTACTAGCACCAAATCGGTTTTACAGTGATAACTGCAGTAACTACAAACATGCACTATGAAAAAGACTGAGAAACCATAGTAAAAGTTTCTCCTGCAACCCATTCCATTTATGCTAGATGAAAGAACGTCTCTCCACATGGTCAGTTCTGAGAGATAATTTTGTATGAAAGCTGTCCTTAACCTAGCTTGTTGAGAACAGAAAGTTTCTTTTAAATTGCAAACTACACTCCATACATATATATGGGGAAGTACTAGCTTCAACTCGGTTTTACAGTGAAAACTGCAGGAACTTCAAACCGGCACTAGGAACCAGACTGAGAAACCAGAATAAAAGTTTCTCCTGCAACCCTTTCCATTTGTGCTTGATGAAAGAATGTCTCTCAACATGCTCATGTCTGAGAAATATTTTTGTGTGAAAGCCGTCCTTCACATAGCTTGTTGGGATCACAAAGATTCTTTCCATTTGCAAACTACACTCCATAATATATATATTGAGATGTAC
>NW_022589698.1:0-130315 GCF_009834535.1 Camelus ferus | reverse complement strand
AATCCGTGATGATGCATGACGCTCTTTTTCGGAACACGGTATTCCACGATGAGGGTCTATGTAAAGTGCATGTCTATTGGGTATAAATCCTGCAAGAGGATTTTTCTGTGGAAACTGCATGGTTTTAGAGACTGACATTAGGAGAATACTACTAAATCAGAATAAAATTTCTATGTATAAATATGCACTGTCAGGTGGATTAAGTACGTTAATACACATGTCACAACTCATTAAAGAATGTTTCTTGAATCCGTGGGCATGTAACGTGTTCAGAACACAGAATGTCACGGTGAATGGAAGTAGGGAAATTACCTATCTTTTGGGTAGAACTGGTTCCAAGAGCATTTTTCTGCCAAATTTGCCTCATTTTTCAAAATGGCTTTCAAACTAAAGTGTGTGAAATCTGAGAAAATTTTCAAATGTCAGTAATGTTTGTATGTGGATGAAAGTGCTTGTAATCCACTCGCTAACAAACTCTGTAGTGAATATTTGTCACCCAAGATGCATGTAGCGTGTTCGGAACATGGAATTTGATGGTGAGCGAATCCATGTAAATTACAGTCTATTAGTTAGAACCCGCCCAAGAGATTTTTACCGTGGAAATCTGTCTATTTCGAAACCGGCATTTGGAAAAACTCTGTGAAATCACAGAAAATGCTTCTAAGCATCTATATGCCTTCTATAGTGAGAAATCCTGTAATTCACATGCAAGCAACTCTGTAGTGTATTTTTGTCGAATATTTTCTGCATGTAGCATGTTTGAAACATGTAATTTCACAGCGGGAGAATCTATGTATTTACATATCTATTAGTGGGGTAGAACACACTCCAACGTTTTTTCCTTTGAAAACTGCCTGATTTTCGAAACTGCTATTAGGAAATGTCTGCAAACTCAGTGTTAATGTTTTCTAGGTGTCAATATGCCTTGTATGGTGGTTGAAAGTTTTGTAACACACATGTACACAACTCATTAAGAATGTATGTAAAATCCGTGATGCATGTAGCGCGTTCAGAACATGGACTGTCACGGTGAGGCAAAGTAAGTAAATTACATATCTATATTTGTTAGAACACGCTCCAGGAGCATTTTACTGAAAAATTGCCTCAGTTTGGTAACTGGTGTTATGAAATGGCTGCAAAATCTGAGTAAATGCTTTAAGGTGACTATATGTCTTCAATGGGTTTTTAAAGATGTGTAATTCACATGCTAAGAACTCAGCAGTGAATATTTGTTGAATCCGTGGTGCATGGACCGTTTTCGGAACACGGAATGTTGCGGTGATGGTATCTATGAAAATGAGATGTATATTGGATAGAACATGCACAAAGAGGATTTTTTTGTGAAAACTGTCTGATTTTCATAACTGATGTTAGGAAAACCTGCGAAATGTAAGTAAATGTTTCTAGGTGTAAATACGCCTTGTATGTGGTTGAAAAATCGGTAATCCACATGCCTCACGGTCATTAAATCATGTTTGTCGAAGCCGTGATGAATGTAACGTTTTCGGAATATGGAATGTCTCAGTGAGTGAACCTCTGAAAATAACAGTTCTGCTGGATAGAACTCGCTTGAATTGAATGTTTCTGTGAAAAGTTCATGATTTTCGAATCTGGATGTAAGGAAAAACCTGTGAAATCAGAATAACTACTTCTAGGTGTAAATATGCCTTATATGGTGGATGAAAGTTCGGTAATCCCCATGCTCACACTCATTAAAGAATGTTTGTCGAACTCGTGATGCATGTAAAGTTCGGAATACGGAATGTCATAGTGAAGGTAACAATGTAACTTACATGTCTATTGGGTAGAACTCGCTTGAGCAGAATTTTTCTGGAAATGTGCCTCATCATTTGTAAACTGCCATTAGGAGAACCCTGTGAAATCTGAGAAAATGCTCTAAGTGTCAATATGCCTTGACTGGTGAATGAAAGGTCCGGTAATCCATATGTTAATAACAGTGTAGTAATTATTTTTTAAACCGTGATTCTTGTAGCGCTTTTGGAAAATGGAATTTCACAGTAATGAAACTATTTAAATTACAATTCTATTGAGTAGAACGAGCTAGAAGAGAATTTTCTTTCTGCGAAAATTGCATGCATGATTATCGAATCTGAGTTTGGGAAAAACTGCAAAAAGGAGTAAATATTTGCAGGTGTAAGTGTGCCATTATGTTACAAGAAATTTCAGAAATCAACAAATTCACAACATATTAAAGAATCTTTTTCTAAAACTGTGATGAATGTAGCGTGTTCAGAACTTGGGAATTTCACGGTGATTGAAAACAACGAAATTACTTCTCTATTGGGTAGAAACTCGCTCCGAGAATGTTTTATGTGAAAACTCGTCATTTTTGAACCTGCTGCGTTTAGAACACGCTGCAAAATCTGAGAAAATACTTCTAAGAATCATATTCAATGTATTGTGATGAAAGTTCGGTAATCCACATGCTACCAAATTTGTAGTGAATATTTTTCGAATCCTTTGTGCATGTAACATGTTCGGAAAACAGAATTTCACGGCCAGGGAATTTATGTAAATTACATTTCCCTTGGTTAGAAATCACTCCAAGAGATTTTTCCTGAGAAATCTGCCTGATTTTCGAAACTGGCGTTAGGAAAAACCTGCGAACCCAGATTACTAGATTCTCGGTGTACATCTACCTTTTATGGTGGATGAAAGTTCGGTAATCCACATGCTAATTACTCTGTAGTGAATATTTGTTGAATCCGAGATACGTGAATTGTGTTCGGAACACAGAATTTCACGGTGAGCGAATCTATGTAAAATACATGTCTCTTGGGTAGAATTTGCTCTAAGAGTTTTTTCTGAGAAATCTGCCTCATTTTTGAACCTGGCGTTTGAAAATCTCTGCAAAGTCAGAGAAAATGCTTCAAAGTGTCAATATGCCTTGTATTGTGATGCAAGATCGTAAACCACATGCAAACAAATCTGTGGTGAATATTTTAGAAGCATTATGCATGCAGTGGAATCGTATCACGGAAAATCCCGGCGATGGAATCTATGTAAATTACACACCTATTGGTTAGAATTCGCTCCAAAAAATTTTTCCCTGAGAAAACGGCCTGATTTTCCAAACTGGCATTAGGAAAAAGCTGCAAATTGAGACTAAATGTTTCTACTTGTAAATATGCCATGTATGGTGGATGAAAGTTCTGTAATCTACATGTTCACAACTTAATCGAGAAAGTTTGTTGAAACCTGGATGCATTTAGCGTGTTCGGAAAATGGAATGTCACTTTGAGGGAAACTATGTAAATTACATTTCTATAGGGAAGTACTCGCTCCACGAGAATTTTTCTGCGAATCTGCCTCCTTTTCAAAAATGGCATTAGGAAAAATTTTCGAAATGTGAGAAAATGCTTCAAATTGTCAACATGGCTTTTATGGTGGATGAAAGTTCGTTAATCCTTATGCTAACATTTCTGTAGTGAATATTGGTCGAATCCGTGATGCATGTAGCTTTTTCGGAACACGGAATTCCACGATGACGGCTTCTATGTAAATTGCATATCTATTGGGTAGATCTCGCTCCAAGAGGATTTTTCTGTGGAAACTGCATGATTTTAGAGACTGACTTTAGGAGAATACTACTAAATCATAATAAAATTTCTATGAATAATATGCACTGTATGGTGGATTTAAGTACGTTAATACACATGTTCACAACTCATTAATGAATGTTTGTTTAATCCGTTGTGCATGTAACATGTTCAGAACACAGAATGTCACAGTGACTGGAAGTAGGGAAATTACCTATCTTTTGGATAGAATTGGCTCCAAGAGAATTTTTCTGCCAAATCTGCCTCATTTTCAAAACTGGCGTTCAAACTAAAGGGTGAAATCTGAGAAAATTCTTCAAAGTGTCAGTAAGTTTTGTATGGTGGATGAAAGAGCTGTAATCCACTTGCTAACAACTCTGTAGTGAAAATTTGTCACACCAAAGATGCATGTAGCGTGTTCGGAAATGGAATTTGATGGTGAGCGAATCCATGTAAATTACATGTCTATTAGTTAGAACCTGCTCCAAGAGATTTTTGCCGTGAAATCTCTCTCATTTTCGAAACTGGCATTTGGAAAACTCTGTGAAATCACAGAAAATGTTGCTACGATTCTATATGCCTTCTATAGTGAGAAAGTCCTGTAATCCACATGCAAGAAACTCTGTAGTGTATTTTTGTCGAATCTTTTCTGCATGTAGCATGATCGAAACACGTAATTTCACAGCGGGAGAATCTATGTAATTTACATATCTATTGGGTAGAACACGCTCCAACAGTTTTTTCCTTTGAAAACTGCCTGATTTTTGAAACTGCTATTAGGAAATGCCTGCAAAATCAGTGTTAATGTTTCTAGGTGTCAATATGCCTTGTATGGTGGATGAAAGTTTATAACACACATGTACACAACTCATTAAGAATGTATGTAAAATCCGTGATGCATGTAGCGCGTTCGGATCATGGACTGTCACGGTGAGGTAAAAAATGTAAATTACATATCTATTGGTTAGAACACGCTCCAGGAGCATTTTACTGAAAAATCTGCCTCAGTTTGAAAACTGTTTTTATGAAAAGGCTGCAAAATCTGAGTAAATGCTTTTAAGGTGACAGTATGCCTTCAATGGGTTTTTAAAGATGTGTAATTCACATGCTAAGAACTCAGCAGTGAATATTTGTTGAATCCGTGGTGCATGGACCATTTTCGGAACACGGAATTTTACGGTGAACGTATCTATGAAAATGAGATGTCTATTGGATAGAACATGCACCAAGAGAATTTTTCTGTGAAAACTGCCTGATTTTCATAACTGACATTAGGAAAACCGGCGAAATCTAAGTAAATGTATGTAGGTGTAAATATGGCTTGTATTGTGGTTGAAAAATCGGTAATCAACCTGCTCACGGTCATTAAATAATGTTTGTCGAAGCCGTGATGAATGTAACGTTTTCGGAACACAGAATGTCTCAGTGAGTGAACCTCTGAAAATAACAGTTCTGCTGGATAGAATTCGCTTGAATTGAATGTTACTGTGAAAAATTCATGATTTTCGAATCTGCATGTTAGGAAAAACCTGCGAAATCAGAATAACTACTTCTAGGTGTAAATATGCCTTGTATGGTGGATGAAAGTTCAGTAATCCACATGCTAACACTCATTAAAGAATGTTTGTCGAACTCGTGATGCATGTAAAGTGTTCGGAATATGGAATGTCATAGTGAAGGTAACAATGTAAGTTACATGTCTAGTGGGTAGAACTCGCTTGAAGAGAATTTTTCTGCGAAATGTGCCTCATGTAGAAAACTGCCATTAGGAGAACCCTGTGAAATCTGAGAAAATGCTTCTAAGTGTCAATATGCCTTGACTGGTGAATGAAAGTCCGGTAATCCACATGTTAATAACAGTGTAGTAATTATTTTTTAAACCGTGATTCATGTAGCGCTTTTGGAAAATGGAACTTCAAGGTAATGAAACTATGTAAATTACAATTCTATTCAGTAGAACGAGCTAGAAGAGTATTTTTCTGCCAAAATGGCATGATTATCGATTCTGAAATTTGGAAAAAGCTGCAAATAGGGAGTAAATATTTGCAGGTGTAAGTGTGCCATTATGTTGCAAGAAAGTTCAGTAATCCACATATTCACAACATATTAAAGAATCTTTTTCTAATCCATGATGCATGTAGCGTGTTCAGAACGTGGAATATCACGGTGATTGAAACAACGTAAATTACTTCTCTATTGGGTAGAACTCGCTCCGAGAGGGTTTTTCTGCGAAAATTTCGTCATTTTTGAACCTGGCTTTTAGAAAACGCTGCAAAATCTGAGGAAAATACTTCTAAGAATCAATATTCAATGTATAGTGATGAAAGTTCGGTAATCCAAATGCTAACAAATTTGTAGTGAATATATCTCGAATACTTTCTGCATATAACTTGTTCGAGCACGGAATTTCACGGCCAGGGAATATATTTAAATTACATTTCCCTTGGTTAGAAATCAGTCCAAAAGATTTTTCCTGAGAAATCGGCCTGATTTTCGATACTGGCGTTAGGAAAAACCTGCGAACCCAGATTACTAGATTCTCGGTGTACATCTGCCTTTTATGGTGGATGAAAGTTCGGTTATCCGCATGCTAACTACTCTTTTGTGAATATTTGTTGAATCCGAGATACGTGAAGTGTGTTCGGAACACAGAATATCACGGTGAGCGAATCTATGTAAAATACATGTCTCTTGGGTAGAATTTGCTCTAAGAGTTTTTTCTGAGAAATCTGCCTCATTTTGAACCTGGCGTTTGAAAATCTCTGCAAAGTCAGAGAAAATGCTTCAAAGTGTCAATATGCCTTGTATTGAGATGCAAGATCGTAAAACCACATGCAAACAAATCTGTGGTGAATATTTTTACAAAGCATTATGCATGAAGTGTGATCGTATCACGGAAAATCCCGGCGATGGAATCTACGTAAATTTCACACCTATTGGTTAGAATTCGCTCTAAAATTTTTCCCTGAAAAAACGGCCTGATTTTCCAAACTGGCATTAGGAAAATGCTGCAAATTCAGAGTCAATGTTTCTACTTGTAAATATGCCATGTATGGTGGATGAAAGTTCTCTAATCTACATGTTCACAACTCATTAGAGAAAGTTCGTTGAAACCTTGATGCATGTAGAGTGTTCGGAAAATGGAATGTCACTGTGAGGGAAACTATGTAAATTACATTTCTATTGGGAAGTACTCGCTCCACGAGAATTTTTCTGCGAATCTGACTCCTTTTCAAAACTGGCATTAGGAAAAACTTTCGAAATGTGAGAAAAAGCTTCAAATTGTCAACATGGCTTTTATGGTGGATGAAAGTTCGGTAATCCTTATGCTAACAACTCTGTAGTGAATATTTGTCGAATCCGTGATGCATGTACCTTTTTTGGAACACGGAATTTCACGATGACGGGTTCTATGTAAATTGCATGTCTATTGGGTACAACTCGCTCCAAGAGGATTTTTCTGTGGAAACTGCATGATTTTAGAGACTGACATTAGGAGAACACTACTAAATCAGAATAAAATTTCTATGTATAAATATGCACTGTAAGGTGGATTAAAGTACGTTAATACACATGTTCACAACTCATTAAAGAATGTTTGTTGAATCCGTGGTGCATGTAACGTGTTCACAACACGGAATGTCACGGTGATTGGAAGTAGGGAAATTACCTATCTTTTGGGTAGAACTGGCTCCAAGAGCATTTTTCTGCCAAATCTGCCTCATTTTCAAAACTGGCTTTCAAACTAACATGTGAAATCTGAGAAAATACTTCAAAGTGTCAGTAAGGTTTTATGGTGGATGAAAGCGATGTAATCCACTTGCTAACAACTCTGTAGTGAATATTTGTCACATCCAAGATGCATGTAAATTTTTCCGAACATGGAATTTGATGGTGAGCGAATCCATGTAAATTACATGTCTATTAGTTACAACCCGCTCCAAGAGATTTTTGCCTTGAAATCTGCCTCATTTTCGAAACTGGCATTTGGAAAACTCTGTGAAATCACAGAAAATGCTTCTAACCATCTATATGCCTTCTATAGTGGGAAAGTCCTGTAATCCACATGCAATCAACTCTGTTGTATATATTGTCGAATATTTTCTGCATGTTGCATGTTTGAAACACGTAATTTCACAGCGGGAGAATCTATGTAATTTACATATCTATTGGGTACAACACGCTCCAACAGTTTTTTCCTATGAAAACTGCCTGATTTTCGAAACTGCTATTAGGAAATGTCTGTGAACTCAGTGTTAATGTTTCTAGGTGTCAATATGCTTTGTGTGGTGGATGAAAGATTTGTAACACACATGTACACAACTCAGTAAGAATGTATGTAAAATCCGTGATGCATGTAGCGCGTTCGGATCATGGACTGTCACGGTGTGGCAAACTATGTAAATTACATATCTATTGGTTAGAACACGCTCCAGGAGCATTTAACTGAAAAATCTGCTTCAGTTTGGAAACTGCTGTTATGAAAAGGCTGCAAAATCAGAGTAAATGCTTTAAGGTGACAATACGTCTTCAATAGGTTATTAAAGATGTGTAATTCACATGCTAAGAACTCAGCAGTGAATATTTGTTGAATCCGTGGTGCATGGACCGTTTTCGGAACACGGAATGTTACGGTGAAGGTATCTATGAAAATGAGATGTCTATTGGATAGAACATGCACCAAGAGAATTTTTCTGCGAAAACTGCCTGATTTTCATAACTGACTTTAGGAAAACCTACGAAATGTAAGTAAATGTTTCTAGGTGTAAATATGCCTTGTATTGTGGTTGAAAAATCGGTAATCCACATGCTCACGGTCATTAAATAATGTTTGTCGAAGCCGTGATGAATGTAACGTTTTCGGAACACGGAATGTCTCAGTGAGTGAACCTCTGAAAATAACAGTTCTGCTGGATAGAATTCGCTTGAATTGAATGTTACTGTGAAAAGTTCATGATTTTCGAATCTGGATGTTAGGAAAAACCTGTGAAATCAGAATAACTACTTCTAGGTGTAAATATGCCTTGTATGGTGGATGAAAGTTCGGTAATCCACATGCTCACACTCATTAAAGAATGTTTGTCGAACTCGTGATGCATGTAAACTGTTCGGAATACGGAATGTCTTAGTGAAGGTAACAATGTAAGTTACATGTCTATTGGGTAGAACTCGCTTGAAGAGAATTTTTCTGCGAAATGTGCCTCATTTTGAAAACTGCCATTAGGAGAACCCTGGGAAATCTGAAAAAATGCTTCTAAGTGTCAATATGCCTTGACTGGTGAATGAAAGTCCGGTAATCCACATGTTAATAACAGTGTAGTAATTATTTTTTAAACCGTGATTCATGTAGCGCTTTTGGAAAATGGAATTTCACGGTAATGAAACTATGTAAATTACAATTCTATTCAGTAGAACGAGCTAGAAAAGGATTTTTCTGCGAAAATGGCATGATTATCGAATCTGAAATTTGGAAAAAGCTGCAAAAAGGGAGTAAATATTTGCAGGTGTAAGTGTGCCATTATGTTGCAAGAAAGTTCATTAATCCACATATTCACAACATATTAAAGAATCTTTTTCTAATCCGTGATGCATGTAGCGTGTTCAGAACGTGGAATATCACGGTGATTGAAACAATGTAAATTACTTCTCTATTGGGTAGAACTCGCTCCGAGAGTGTTTTTCTGCGAAAACTTCGTCATTTTTGAACCTGGCTTTTAGAAAACGCTGCAAAATCTGAGAAAATACATCTAAGAATCAATATTAAATGTATTGTGATGAAAGTTCTGTAATCCACAGGCTAACAAATTTGTAGTGTATATATCTCGAATATTTTCTGCATATAACATGTTCGGAACACGGAATTTCACGCCAGAGAATTTATTTAAATTATATTTCCCTTGGTTAGAAATCACTCCAAAAGATTTTTCCTGAGAAATCGGCCTGATTTTCGATACTGGCGTTAGGAAAAACCTGCGAACCCAGATTACTAGATTCTCGGTGTACATCTGCCTTTTATGGTGGATGAAAGTTCGGTTATCCGCATGCTAACTACTCTTTTGTGAATATGTGTTGAATCCGAGATACGTGAAGTGTGTTCGGAACACAGAATATCACGGTGAGCGAATCTATGTAAAATACATGTCTCTTGGGTAGAATTTGCTCTAAGAGTTTTTTCTGAGAAATCTGCCTCATTTTTGAACCTGGCGTTTGAAAATCTCTGCAAAGTCAGAGAAAATGCTTCAAAGTGTCAATATGCCTTGTATTGAGATGCAAGATCGTAAAACCACATGCAAACAAATCTGTGGTGAATATTTTTACAAAGCATTATGCATGAAGTGTGATCGTATCACGGAAAATCCCAGCGATGGAATCTATGTAATTTACACACCTATTGGTTAGAATTCGCTCCAAAACTTTTTCCCTGAGAAAACGGCCTGATTTTCCAAACTGGCATTAGGAAAAAGCTGCAAATTCAGAGTTAATGTTTCTACTTGTAAGTATGCCATGTATGGTGGATGAAAGTTCTGTAATCTACATGTTCACAACTCATTCAAGAAAGTTGTTGAAACCTTGATGCATGTAGCGTGTTCGGAAATGGAATGTCACTGTGAGGGAAACTATGTAAATTACATTTCTATTGGGAAGTACTCACTCCACGAGAATGTTTCTGCGAATCTGCCTCCTTTTCAAAACTGGCATTAGGAAAAAATTTCGATATGTGAGAAAATGCCAACATGGCATTTTTCAAATTGTCAACATGGCTTTTATGGTGGATGAAAGTTCGGTAATCCTTATGCTAACAACTCTGTAGTGAATATTTGTCGAATCCATGATGCATGTAGCTTTTTCGGAACACGGAATTTCACGATGACGATTTCTATGTAATTTACATATCTATTGGGTAGAACACGCTCCAACAGTTTTTTCCTTTGAAAAGTGCCTGATTTTCGAAACTGCTATTAGGAAATGTCTGCGAACTCAGTTTTAATGTTTCTAGGTGTCAATATGCCTTGTACGGTGGATGAAAGTTTTGTAATACACATGTACACAACTCATTAAGAATGTATGTAAAATCCGTGATGCATGTAGCGCGTTCGGAACATGGACTGTCACGGTGAGGTAAACTATGTAAATTACATATCTATTGGTTAGAACACGCTCCAGGAGCATTTTACTGAAAAATCTGCCTCAGTTTGGAAACTAGTGTTTTGAAAACGCTGCAAAATCTGAGTAAATGGTTTAAGGTGACAATATGCCTTCAGTGGGTTATTAATGATGTGTAATTCACATGCTAAGAACTCAGCAGTGAATATTTTTTGAATCCGTGGTGCATGTAACATTTTCAGAACACGGAATGTTATGGTGATGGTATCTATGAAAATAAGATGTCTATTGGATAGAACATGCACCAAGAGAATTTTTCTGCAAAAAATGCCTGATTTTGGTAACTGACGTTAGGAAAAACCTGTGAAATCTAAGTAAATGTTTCTAGGTGTAAATATGGCTTGTATTGTGGTTGAAAAATCGGTAATCCACATGCTCACGGTCATTAAATAATGTTTGTCGAAGCCGTGATGAATGTAACGTTTTCGGAACACGGAATGTCTCGGTGAGTGAAGCTCTGAAAATAACAATTCTGTTGGATAGAACTCGCTTGAATTGAATGTTTCTGTGAAAAGTTCATGTTTTTCGAATGTGGATGTTTAGAAAAACCTGCGAAATCAGATTAACTACTTCTGGTGTAAATATGCCTTTATGGTGGATGAAAGTTCGGTAATCCACATGCTCACACTCATTAAAGAATGTTTGTCGAACTCGTGATGCATGTAAATTGTTCGGAATACGGAATGTCATAGTGAAGGTAACAATGTAAGTTACATGTCTATTGGGTAGAACTCGCTTGAAGAGAATATTTCTGCGAAATGTGCCTCATGTAGAAAACTGCCATTAGGAGAACCCTGTGAAATCTGAGAAAATGCTTCTCAGTGTCAATATGCCTTGACTGGTGAATGAAATTCCGGTAAATCACATGTTAATAACAGTGTAGTAATTATTTTTTAAACCGTGATTCATGTAGCGCTTTTGGAAAATGGAATTTCACGGTAATGAAAGTACGTAAATTACAATTCTATTGAGTAGAACGAGCTAGAAGAGAATTTTTCTGCGAAAATTGCGTGATTATCGAATCTGAAGATTGGAAAAAGCTGCAAAAAGGGAGTAAATATTTGCAGGTGTAAGTGTGCCATTATGTTGCAAGAAAGTTCAGTAATCCCCATATTCACAACATATTAAAGAATCTTTTTCTAATCCGTGATGCATGTAGCGTGTTCAGAACATGGAATTTCACGGTGATTGAAACAATGTAAATTACTTCTCTATTGGGTAGAACTCACTCACAGAGTGTTTTTCTGTGAAAACTTCGTCATTTTTGAACCTGGCGTTTAGAAAACGCTGCAAAATCTGAGAAAATACTTCTAAGAATCAATATTCAATGTATTGTGATGAAAGTTCGGTAATCCACATGCTAACAAATTTGTAGTGAATATTAGTCGAATCCTTTATGCATGTAACATGTACGGAACACGGAATTTCACGGCCAGGGAATTTATGTAAATTACATTTCCCTTGGTTAGAAATCACTCCAAGAGGTTTTTCCTGAGATATCGGCCTGATTTTCAAAACTGACGTTAGCAAAATCCTGCGAACCCAGATTACTAGATTCTCGGTGTACATCTGCCTTTTATGGTGGATGAAAGTTCGGTAATCCGCATGCTAACTACTCTGTAGTGAATATTTGTCGAATCCGAGATACGTGAAGTGTGTTCGGAACACAGAATATCACGGTGAGCGAATCCATGTAAAATACATGTCTCTTGGGTAGAATTTGCTCTAAGATTTTTTTCTGAGAAATCTGCCTCATTTTTGAACCTGGCGTTTGAAAATCTCTGCAAAGTCAGAGAAAATGCTTCAAAGTGTCAATATGCCTTGTATTGTGATGCAAGATCGTAAAACCACATGCAAACAAATCTGTGGTGAATATTTTTAGAAAGCATTATGCATGCAGTGGAATCGTATCACGGAAAATCCCGGCGATGGAATCTATGTAAATTACACACCTATTTGTTAGAATTCGCTCCAAAAATTTTTCCCTGAGAAAACGGCCTGATTTTCCAAACTGGCATTAGGAAAAAGCTGCAAATTCAGAGTTAATGTTTCTACTTGTAAATATGCCATGTATGGTGGATGAAAGTTCTGTAATCTACATGTTCACAACTCATTCGAGAAATTTTGTTGAAACCTTGATGTATGTAGCGTGTTCGGAAAATGGAATGTCACTGTGAGGGAAACTATGTAAATTACATTTCTATTGGGAAGTACTCGCTCCACGAGAATTTTTCTGCGAATCTGCCTCCTTTTCAAACCTGGCATTAGGAAAAATTTTCGAAATGTGAGAAAATTATTCAAATTGTCAACATGGCTTTTATGGTGGATGAAAATTCGGTAATCCACATGCTAACAACTCTGTAGAAATTATTTGTCGAATCGGAGATACGTGAAGCGTGTTCGGACAACAGAATATCACGGTGAGCAAATCAATCTAAAATACATGTCTCTTGGGTAGAATTCGCTTCAAGAGGTTTTTCTGTGAAATCTGCCTCATTTTTGAAACTGGCGTTTGAAAATCTCTGCAAAATCAGAGAAATTGATTCAAAGTGTCAGTATGGCTGTTTTGGTGGATAAAAGTTCGGTAATCCTTAAGCTAACAACTCTGTAGTGAATATATGTCGAATCCGTGATGCATGTAGATTTTTTGGAACACGGAATTTCACGATGACGTGTTCTATGTAAATTGCATGTCTATTGGGTGTAACTCGCTCCAAGAGGATTTTTCTGCAAAAACTGCTGATTTTAGATTCTGACAATATGAGAAATCTACTAAATCAAAATAAAACTTTCTATGTATAAATATGCATTGTAAGCTGGATGAAAGTTCTGTAATACACATGTTCACAACACATTAAAAATATTTGTTGAATCCAGATGCATGTAACGTGCTCAGAACACAGAATGTCACGTTGTGTGAAACTAGGTAAATTACATATCTTTTGGGTACAGCTCACTCCAAGAGCATTTTTCTGCCAAATCTGCCTCATTTTCAAAACTGGCATTAATACTAACCTGTGAAATCTGAGAAAATTCTTCAAAGTGTCAGTAAGCCTTGTATGGTGGATGAAAGTGCTGTAATCCACTTGCTAACAACTCTGTAGTGAATATTTGTCGCATCCGACATGCATGAAGTGTGTTCGACATGGAATTTCACGGTGAACAAATCCATGTAAATTACATGTCTAGTGGTTAGAACCCGCTCCAAGAGATTTTTGCCGTGAAATCGGCCTTATTTTTGAAACTGGCATTTCGAAAGTTCTGTGAAATCAGAGAAAAAGCTTCTAAGCATCAATATGCCTACTACTGTGATGAAAGTCCTGTAATCCACATGCAAACAACACTGTAGTGTATTTTTGTCGAAACTTTTCTGCATGTAGCGTATTCGAAACACGTAATTTCACAGCGGGAGAATCAATGTAATTTACATTTCTATTGGGTTGAACAAGCTCCAACAGTTTTTTTCCTTTGAAAACTGCCTGATTTCTGCAACAGCTGTAACAAAAAGCTGTGAACACGGAGTTAATGTTTCTAGGTGTAAATATGCCTTGTATGGTGGATGAAAGTTCTGTAATACACATGTACACAACTCATAAAAATGTTTGTCAAATCCGTGATATATGTAGCGTGTTCGGAACATGGACATTCACGGTGAGGCAAACTATGTAAGTTACATATCTATTGGTTAGAACACGCTCCAGGAGCATTTTACTGAAACATCTGCCTCAGTTTGGAAACTGGTGTTTTGAAAATACTGCAAAATCTGAGTAAATGCTTTTAGGTGACAATATGTCTTCAATGGGTTATTAAAGATGTGTAATTCACATGCTAAGAACTCAGCAGTGAATATTTGTTGAATCCGTGGTGCATGTACCGTTTTTGGAACACGGAAAGTTACGGTGATGGTATCTATGAAAATGAGATGTCTATTGGATAGAACATGCCCCAAGAGAATTTTTCTGTGGAAACTGCCTGATTTTGGTAACTGACTTTAGGAAAACCGGCGGAATCTAAGTAAATCTATCTAGGTGTAAATACAGCTTGTATTGTGGTTGAAAAATCGGTAATCCACATGCTCACGGTCATTAAATAATGTTTGTCGAAGCCGTGATGAATGTAACGTTTTCGGAACAAGGAATGTCTCGGTGAGTGAAGCTCTGAAAATAACAATTCTACTGGATAGAACTCGCTTGAATTGTATGCTTCTGCGAAAATTTCATGATTTTCGAAACTGGATGTAAGGAAAAACCTGCGAAATCAGAATAACTACTTCTAGGTGTAAATATGCCTTGTATGGTGGATGAAAGTTCGGTAATCCACATGCTCACACTCATTAAAGAATGTTTGTCGAACTCGTGATGCATGTAAACTGTTCGGAATACGGAATGTCTTAGTGAAGGTAACAATGTAAGTTACATGTCTATTGGGTAGAACTCGCTTGAAGAGAATTTTTCTGCGAAATGTGCCTCATTTTGAAAACTGCCATTAGGAGAACCCTGTGAAATCTGAGAAAATGCATCTAAGTGTCAATATGCCTTGACTGGTGAATGAAATTCCGGTAAATCACATGTTAATAACAGTGTAGTAATTATTTGGTAAACCGTGATTCATGTAGCGCTTTTGGAAAATGGAATTTCACAGCAATGAAACTATGTAAATTACAATTCTATTGAGTAGAACGAGCTAGAAGAGAATTTTTCTGCGAAAATTGCATGATTATCGAATCTGAACTTTGGAAAAAGCTGCAAAAAGGGAGTAAATATTTGCAGGTGTAAGTGTGCCATTATGTTGCAAGAAAGTTCAGTAATCCCCATATTCACAACATATTAAACAATCTTTTTCTAATCCGTGATGCATGTAGCGTGTTCAGAACGTGGAATTTCACGGTGATTGAAACAATATATATTACTTCTCTACTGGGTAGAACTCGCTCCGAGAGGGTTTTTCTGTGAAAACTTCGTCATTTTTAAACCTGGCGTTTAGAAAACGCTGCAAAATGTGAGAAAATACTTCTAAGAATAAATATTCAATGTATTGTGATGAAAGTTCGGTAATCTACATGCTACCAAATTTGTAGTGATTGTTTGTCGAATCATTTATGCATGTAACATGTTCGGAACACAGAATTTCACGGCCAGGGAATTTATGTAAATTACATTTCCCTTGGTTAGAAATCACTCCAAGAGATTTTTACTGAGAAATCGGCCTGATTTTCGAAACTGGCTTTAGGAAAATCTGCGAACCCAGATTACTAGATTCTCGGTGTACATCTGCCTTTTATGGTGGATGAAAGTTCGGTAATCCGCATGCTAACTATTCTGTAGAGAATATTTGTCGAATCCGTGATGCATGTAGCTTTTTCGGAACACGGAATTTCACGATGATGGGTTCTATGTAAATTGCATGTCTATTGGGTATAAATCCATGCAAGAGGATTTTTCTGTGGAAACTGCATGGTTTTAGAGACTGACATTTGGAGAATACTACTAAATCAGAATAAAATTTCTACGTATAAATATGCACTGTAAGGTGGATTAAAGTACGTTAATACACATGTTCACAACTCATTAAAGAATGTTTGTTTAATCCGTGGTGCATGTAACGAGTTCAAAATACAGAATATCACGGTGAATGGAAGTAGGGAAATTACCTATCTTTTGGGTAGAACTGGCTCCAAGAGCATTTTTCTGCCAAATCTGCCTCATTTTCAAAACTGGCTTTCAAACTAAAGTGTGAAATCTGAGAAAATTCTTCAAAGTGTCAGCAATGCTTTCATGGTGGATGAAAGTGCTGTAATCCACTCGCTAACAACTCTGCAGTGAATATTTGTCACACCCAAGATGCATGTAGCGTGTTCGGAACATGGAATTTGATGGTGAGCGAATCCATGTAAATTACATGTCTATTAGTTAGAACCCGCTCCAAGAGATTTTTGCCGTGAAATCAGTCTCATTTTCGAAACTGGCATTTGGAAAACTCTGTGAAATCACAGAAAATGCTGCTACGATACTATATGCCTTCTATAGTGAGAAAGTCCTGTAATCCACATGCAAGAAACTCTCTAGTGTATTTTTGTCGAATCTTTTCTGCATGTAGCATGATCGAAACACGTAATTTCACAGCGGGAGAATCTATGTAATTTACATATCTATTGGGTAGAACACGCTCCAACAATTTTTTCCTTTGAAAACTGCCTGATTTTCGAAACTGCTATTAGGAAATGCCTGCAAACTCAGTGTTAATGTTTCTAGGTGTCAATATGCCTTGTATGGTGGATGAAAGATTTGTAACACACATGTACACAACTCAGTAAGAATGTATGTAAAATCCGTGATGCATGTAGCGCCTTTCGGATCATGGACTGTCACGGTGAGGCAAACTATGTAAATTACATATCTATTGGTTAGAACACGCTCCAGGAGCATTTTACTGAAAAATCTGCCACAGTTTGAAAACTGTTGTTATGAAAAGGCTGCAAAATCTGAGTAAATGCTTTAAGGTGACAATACGTCTTCAATGGGTATTTAAAGATGTGTAATTCACATGCTAAGAACTCAGCAGTGAATATTTGTTGAATCCGTGGTGCATGGACCGTTTTCGGAACACGGAATGTTACGGTGAAGGTATCTATGAAAATGAGATGTCTATTGGATAGAACATGCACCAAGAGAATTTTTCTGCGAAAACTGCCTGATTTTCATAACTGACTTTAGGAAAACCTACGAAATGTAAGTAAATGTTTCTAGGTGTAAATACGCCTTGTATTGTGGTTGAAAAATCGGTAATCCACATGCTCACGGTCATTAAATAATGTTTGTCGAAGCCGTGATGAATGTAACGTTTTCGGAACACGGAATGTCTCAGTGAGTGAACCTCTGAAAATAACAGTTCTGCTGGATAGAATTCGCTTGAATTGAATGTTACTGTGAAAAGTTCATGATTTTCGAATCTGGATGTTAGGAAAAACCTGTGAAATCAGAATAACTACTTCTAGGTGTAAATATGCCTTGTATGGTGGATGAAAGTTCGGTAATCCACATGCTCACACTCATTAAAGAATGTTTGTCGAACTCGTGATGCATGTAAACTGTTCGGAATACGGAATGTCTTAGTGAAGGTAACAATGTAAGTTACATGTCTATTGGGTAGAACTCGCTTGAAGAGAATTTTTCTGCGAAATGTGCCTCATTTTGAAAACTGCCATTAGGAGAACCCTGTGAAATCTGAAAAAATGCTTCTAAGTGTCAATATGCCTTGACTGGTGAATGAAAGTCCGGTAATCCACATGTTAATAACAGTGTAGTAATTATTTTTTAAACCGTGATTCATGTAGCGCTTTTGGAAAATGGAATTTCACGGTAATGAAACTATGTAAATTACAATTCTATTCAGTAGAACGAGCTAGAAGAGGATTTTTCTGCGAAAATGGCATGATTATCGAATCTGAAATTTGGAAAAAGCTGCAAAAAGGGAGTAAATATTTGCAGGTGTAAGTGTGCCATTATGTTGCAAGAAAGTTCATTAATCCACATATTCACAACATATTAAAGAATCTTTTTCTAATCCGTGATGCATGTAGCGTGTTCAGAACGTGGAATATCACGGTGATTGAAACAATGTAAATTACTTCTCTATTGGGTAGAACTCACTCACAGTGTGTTTTCTGTGAAAACTTCGTCATTTTTGAACCTGGCGTTTAGAAAACGCTGCAAAATCTGAGAAAATACTTCTAAGAATCAATATTCAATGTATTGTGATGAAAGTTCGGTAATCCACATGCTAACAAATTTGTAGTGAATATTAGTCGAATCCTTTATGCATGTAACATGTACGGAACACGGAATTTCACGGCCAGGGAATTTATGTAAATTACATTTCCCTTGGTTAGAAATCACTCCAAGAGGTTTTTTCCTGAGAAATCGGCCTGATTTTCAAAACTGGCATTAGCAAAATCCTGCAAACCCAGATTACTAGATTCTCGGTGTACATCTGCCTTTTATGGTGGATTAAAGTTCGGTAATCCACATGCTAACTACTCTGTAGTGATTATTTGTCGAATCCGAGATACGTGAAGTGTGTTCGGAACACAGAATATCACGGTGAGCGAATCCATGTAAAATACATGTCTCTTGGGTAGAATTTGCTCTAAGAGTTTTTTCTGAGAAATCTGCCTCATTTTTGAACCTGGCGTTTGAAAATGTCTGCAAAGTCAGAGAAAATGCTTCAAAGTGTCAATATGCCTTGTATTGTGATGCAAGAACGTAAAACCACATGCAAACAAATCTGTGGTGAATATTTTTAGAAAGCATTATGCATGCAGTGGAATCGTATCACGGAAAATCCCGGCGATGGAATCTATGTAAATTACACACCTATTTGTTAGAATTCGCTCCAAAAATTTTTCCCTGAGAAAACGGCCTGATTTTCCAAACTGGCATTAGGAAAAAGCTGCAAATTCAGAGTTAATGTTTCTACTTGTAAATATGCCATGTATGGTGGATGAAAGTTCTGTAATCTACATGTTCACAACTCATTCGAGAAATTTTGTTGAAACCTTGATGTATGTAGCGTGTTCGGAAAATGGAATGTCACTGTGAGGGAAACTATGTAAATTACATTTCTTTTGGGAAGTACTCGCTCCACGAGAATGTTTCTGCGAATCTGCCTCCTTTTCAAACCTGGCATTAGGAAAAATTTTCGAAATGTGAGAAAATTATTCAAATTGTCAACATGGCTTTTATGGTGGTTGAAAATTTGGTAATCCACATGCTAACAACTCTGTAGAAATTATTTGTCGAATCGGAGATACGTGAAGCGTGTTCGGACAACAGAATATCACGGTGAGCAAATCAATCTAAAATACATGTCTCTTGGGTAGAATTCGCTTCAAGAGGTTTTTCTGTGAAATCTGCCTCATTTTTGAAACTGGCGTTTGAAAATCTCTGCAAAATCAGAGAAATTGATTCAAAGTGTCAGTATGGCTGTTTTGGTGGATAAAAGTTCGGTAATCCTTAAGCTAACAACTCTGTAGTGAATATATGTCGAATCCGTGATGCATGTAGATTTTTTGGTACACGGAATTTCACGATGACGTGTTCTATGTAAATTGCATGTCTATTGGGTGTAACTCTCTCCAAGAGGATTTTTCTGCAAAAACTGCTGATTTTAGATTCTGACAATATGAGAAATCTACTAAATCAAAATAAAACTTTCTATGTATAAATATGCATTGTAAGCTGGATGAAAGTTCTGTAATACACATGTTCACAACTCATTAAAAATATTTGTTGAATCCAGATGCATGTAACGTGCTCAGAACACAGAATGTCACGTTGTGTGAAACTAGGTAAATTACATATCTTTTGGGTACAGCTCACTCCAAGAGCATTTTTCTGCCAAATCTGCCTCATTTTCAAAACTGGCATTAATACTAACCTGTGAAATCTGAGAAAATTCTTCAAAGTGTCAGTAAGCCTTGTATGGTGGATGAAAGTGCTGTAATCCACTTGCTAACAACTCTGTAGTGAATAATTGTCACATCCGACATGCATGAAGTGTGTTCGACATGGAATTTCACGGTGAGCGAATCCATGTAAATTACATGTCTAGTGGTTAGAACCCGCTCCAAGAGATTTTTGCCGTGAAATCGGCCTCATTTTTGAAACTGGCATTTCGAAAGTTCTGTGAAATCAGAGAAAAAGCTTCTAAGCATCAATATGCCTACTACTGTGATGAAAGTCCTGTAATCCACATGCAAACAACACTGTAGTGTATTTTTGTCGAAACTTTTCTGCATGTAGCGTATTCGAAACACGTAATTTCACAGCGGGAGAATCAATGTAATTTACATTTCTATTGGGTTGAACAAGCTCCAACAGTTTTTTCCTTTGAAAACTGCCTGATTTCTGCAACAGCTGTAACAAAAAGCTGTGAACACGGAGTTAATGTTTTCTAGGTGTAAATATGCCTTGTATGGTGGATGAAAGTTCTGTAATACACATGTACACAACTCATAAAAATGTTTGTCAAATCCGTGATATATGTAGCGTGTTCGGAACATGGACATTCACGGTGAGGCAAACTATGTAAGTTACATATCTATTGGTTAGAACACGCTCCAGGAGCATTTTACTGAAACATCTGCCTCAGTTTGGAAACTGGTGTTTTGAAAATACTGCAAATCTGAGTAAATGCTTTTAGGTGACAATATGTCTTCAATGGGTTATTAAAGATGTGTAATTCACATGCTAAGAACTCAGCAGTGAATATTTGTTGAATCCGTGGTGCATGTACCGTTTTTGGAACACGGAAAGTTACGGTGATGGTATCTATGAAAATGAGATGTCTATTGGATAGAACATGCCCCAAGAGAATTTTTCTGTGGAAACTGCCTGATTTTGGTAACTGACTTTAGGAAAACCGGCGGAATCTAAGTAAATCTATCTAGGTGTAAATACAGCTTGTATTGTGGTTGAAAATCGGTAATCCACATGCTCACGGTCATTAAATAATGTTTGTCGAAGCCGTGATGAATGTAACGTTTTCGGAACAAGGAATGTCTCGGTGAGTGAAGCTCTGAAAATAACAATTCTACTGGATAGAACTCGCTTGAATTGTATGCTTCTGCGAAAATTTCATGATTTTCGAAACTGGATGTAAGGAAAAACCTGCGAAATCAGAATAACTACTTCTAGGTGTAAATATGCCTTGTATGGTGGATGAAAGTTCGGTAATCCACATGCTCACACTCATTAAAGAATGTTGTCGAACTCGTGATGCAATGTAAACTGTTCGGAATACGGAATGTCTTAGTGAAGGTAACAATGTAAGTTACATGTCTATTGGGTAGAACTCGCTTGAAGAGAATTTTTCTGCGAAATGTGCCTCATTTTGAAAACTGCCATTAGGAGAACCCTGTGAAATCTGAGAAAATGCATCTAAGTGTCAATATGCCTTGACTGGTGAATGAAATTCCGGTAAATCACATGTTAATAACAGTGTAGTAATTATTTGGTAAACCGTGATTCATGTAGCGCTTTTGGAAAATGGAATTTCACAGCAATGAAACTATGTAAATTACAATTCTATTGAGTAGAACGAGCTAGAAGAGAATTTTTCTGCGAAAATTGCATGATTATCGAATCTGAACTTTGGAAAAAGCTGCAAAAGGGAGTAAATATTTGCAGGTGTAAGTGTGCCATTATGTTGCAAGAAAAGTTCAGTAATCCCCATATTCACAACATATTAAAGAATCTTTTTCTAATCCGTGATGCATGTAGCGTGTTCAGAACGTGGAATTTCACGGTGATTGAAACAATGTAATATTACTTCTCTACTTGGGTAGAACTCGCTCCGAGAGGGTTTTTCTGCTGAAAACTTCGTCATTTTTGAACCTGGCGTTAGAAAACGCTGCAAAATGTGAGAAAATACTTCTAAGAATCAATATTCAATATATTGTGGTGAAAGTTTGGTAATAAACTTACTACCAAATTTGTAGTGAATATTTGTCGAATACTTTACTGCATGTAACATGTTCGGAACATGGAATTTCCACGGCCAGGGAATTTAAGTAAATTACGTTTCCCTCGGTTAGAAATCACTCCAAGAGATTTTTCCTGAGAAATCGGCCTGATTTTTGAAACTGGCGTTAGGAAAAACCTGCGAACCCAGATTACTAGATTCTCGGTGTACATCTGCCTTTTATGGTGGATGAAAGTTCGGTAATCCGCATGCTAATTACTCTGTAGTGAATATTTGTCGAATTCGAGATACGTGAAGTGTGTTCGGAACACAGAATATCACGGTGAGCGAATCTATGTTAAATATATATCTCTTGGGTAGAATTTGCTCTAAGAGTTTTTTCTGAGAAATCTGCCTCATTTTTGAACCTGGCGTTTGAAAATGTCTGCAAAGTCAGAGAAAATGCTTCAAAGTGTCAATATGCCTTGTATTGTGATGCAAGATCGTAAAACCACATGCAAACAAATCTGTGGTGAATATTTTTAGAAAGCATTATGCATGCAGTGTGATCGTATCACGGAAAATCCCGGCGATGGAATCTATGTAATTACACACCTATTGGTTAGAATTCGCTCCAAAACTTTTTCCCTAAGAAACGTCCTGATTTTCCAAACTGGCATTAGGAAAAGCTGCAATTCAGAGTTAATGTTTCTAGTTGTAAATATGCCATGTATGGTGGATGAAAGTTCTGTAATCTACATGTTCACAACTCATCCGAGAAAGTTTGTTGAAACCTTGATGCATGTAGCGTGTTCGGAAAATGGAATGTCACTGTGAGGGAAACTATGTAAATTACATTTCTATTGGAAGTACTCGCTCCACGAGAATTTTTCTGCGAATCTGCCTCCTTTTCAAAACTGGCATTAGGAAAAAATTTCGAAATGTGAGAAAATGCCAAACATGGCAGTTTTCAAATTGTCATCATGGCTTTTATGGTGGATGAAAGGTTTGGTAATCTTTATGCTAACAACTCTGTAGTGAATATTTGTCGAATCCGTGATGCATGTAGCTTTTTCGGAACACGGAATTTCAGGATGACGGGTTCTATGTAATTTACATATCTATTGTGTAGAACACGCTCCTACAGTTTTTTTCCTTTGGAAACTGCCTGATTTTCGAAACTGCTATTAGGAAATGTCTGCGAACTGAGTTTTAAAGTTTCTAGGTGTCAATATGCATTGTATGGTGGATGAAAGTTTTGTAATACACATGTACACAACTCATTAAGAATGTATGTAAAATCCGTGATGCATGTAGCGCGTTCAAAACATGGACTGTCACGGTGAGGGTAAACTATGTAAAATTACATATCTATTGGTTAGAACACGCTCCAGGAGCATTTTACTGGAAAAATCTGCCTCAGTTGGAAACTGGTGTTTTGAAAACGCTGCAAAATCTGAGTAATGCTTTAAGGTGACAATATGTCTTCAATGGGTTATTAATGATGTGTAATTCACATGCTAAGACTCAGCAGTGAATATTTGTTGAATCCGTGGTGCATGTACCATTTTCGGAACACGGAATGTTATGGTGATGGTTATCTATGAAAAATGAGATGTCTATTGGATAGAACATGCACCAAGAGAATTTTTCTGCGAATAATGCCTGATTTTGGTAACTGACGTTAGGAAAACCTGCGAAATCTAAGTAAATGTATCTAGGTGTTAATTATGGCTTGTATTGTGGTTGAAAAATCGGTAATCAACCTGCTCACGGTCATTAAATAATGTTTGTCGAAGCCGTGATGAATGTAACGTTTTCGGAAACACGGAATGTCTCGGTGAGTGAAGCTCTGAAAATAACAATTCTGTTGGATAGAACTCGCTTGAATTGAATGTTTCTGTGAAAAGTTCATGATTTTAGAATCTGGAATGTAGGAAAAACCTGCGAAATCAGAATAACTACTTCTAGGTGTAAATATGCCTTATATAGTGGATGAAAGTTCGGTAATCCACATGCTCACACTCATTAAAGAATGTTTGTCGAACTTCGTGATGCATGTAATGTGTTCGGAATACGGAATGTCATAGTGAATTTAACAATGTAAGTTACATTTCTATAGGGTAGAAACTCGCTTGAAGAATATTTTTCTGCGAAAATGTGCCTCATTTTGAAACTGCCATTAGGAGAACCCTGTGAAATCTGAGAAATACTTCTAAGTGTCAATATGCCTTGACTGGTGAATGAAAGTCCGGTAATCCACATGTTAATAACAGTGTAGTAATTATTTTTTAAACCGTGATTCATGTAGCGCTTTTGGAGAATGGAATTTCACGGTAATGAACTATGTAAATTACAATTCTATTGAGTAGAACGAGCTAGAAGATAATTTTTCTGCGAAAATTGCATGATTAACGAATCTGAAATTTGGAAAAAGCTGCAAAAGGGAGTAAATATTTGCAGGTGTAAGTGTGCCATTATGTTGCAAGAAAGATTCAGAAATCACAAATTCACAACATATTAAACAATCTTTTTCTAATCCGTGATGCATGTAGCGTGTTCAGAACGTGGAATTTCACGGTGATTGAAACAATATATATTACTTCTCTACTGGGTAGAACTCGCTCCGAGAGGGTTTTTCTGTGAAAACTTCGTCATTTTTAAACCTGGCGTTTAGAAAACGCTGCAAAATGTGAGAAAATACTTCTAAGAATAAATATTCAATGTATTGTGATGAAAGTTCGGTAATCTACATGCTACCAAATTTGTAGTGATTGTTTGTCGAATCATTTATGCATGTAACATGTCGGAACACAGAATTTCACGGCCAGGGAATTTATGTAAATTACATTTCCCTTGGTTAGAAATCACTCCAAGAGATTTTTCCTGAGAAATCGGCCTGATTTTCGAAACTGGCTTTAGGAAAATCTGCGAACCCAGATTACTAGATTCTCGGTGTACATCTGCCTTTTATGGTGGATGAAAGTTCGGTAATCCGCATGCTAACTATTCTGTAGAGAATATTTGTCGAATCCGTGATGCATGTAGCTTTTTCGGAACACGGAATTTCACGATGACTGGGTTCTATGTAAATGCATGTCTATTGGGTATAAATCCATGCAAGAGGATTTTTCTGTGGAAACTGCATGGTTTTAGAGACTGACATTTGGAGAATACTACTAAATCAGAATAAAATTTCTACGTATAAATATGCACTGTAAGGTGGATTAAAGTACGTTAATACACATGTTCACAACTCATTAAAGAATGTTTGTTTATATCCGTGGTGCATGTAACGAGTTCAGAACACAGAATATCACGGTGAATGGAAAGTAGGGAAATTACCTATCTTTTGGGTAGAACTGGCTCCAAGAGCATTTTTCTGCCAAATCTGCCTCATTTTCAAAACTGGCTTTCAAACTAAAGTGTGAAATCTGAGAAAATTCTTCAAAGTGTCAGCAATGTTTTTCATGGTGGATGAAGTGCTGTAATCCACTCGCTAACAACTCTGCAGTGAATATTTGTCACACCCAAGATGCATGTAGCGTGTTCGGAACATGGATTTGATGGTGAGCGAATCCATGTAAATTACATGTCTATTAGTTAGAACCCGCTCCAAGAGATTTTTGCCGTGAAATCAGTCTCATTTTCGAAACTGGCATTTGGAAAACTCTGTGAAATCACAGAAAAAATGCTGCTACGATCTATATGCCTTCTAATAGTGAGAAAGTCCTGTAATCCACATGCAAGAAACTCTCTAGTGTATTTTTGTCGAATCTTTTCTGCATGTAGCATGATCGAAACACGTAATTTCACGGGGAGAATCTATGTAATTTACATAATCTATTGGGTAGAACACGCTCCAACAATTTTTTCCTTTGAAAACTGCCTGATTTTCGAAACTGCTATTAGGAAATGCCTGCAAACTCAGTGTTAATGTTTCTAGGTGTCAATATGCCTTGTAATGGTGGATGAAAGATTTGTAACACACATGTACACAACTCGTAAGAATGTATGTAAAATCCAGTGATGCATGTAGCGCCTTCGAATCATGGACTGTCACGGTGAGGCAAACTAGGTTAAATTACATATCTATTGGTTAGAACACGCTCCAGGAGCATTTTACTGAAAAATCTGCCCAGTTTGAAAACTGGTGTTATGAAAGGCTGCAAAATATTGAGTAAATGCTTTAGGTGACAATACGTCTCAATGGGTTTTTAAAGATGTGTAATTCACATGCTAAGAACTCAGCAGTGAATATTTGTTGAATCCGTGGTGCATGGACCGTTTTCGGAACACGGAATGTTACGGTGAGGTATCTATGAAAATGAGATGTCTATTGGATAGAACATGCACCAAGAGAATTTTTCTGCGAAAACTGCCTGATTTTCATAACTGACTTTAGGAAAAACCTACGAAATGTAAGTAAATGTTTCTAGGTGTAAATATGCCTTGTATTGTGGTTGAAAAATCGGTAATCCACATGCTCACGGTCATTAAATAATGTTTGTCGAAGCCGTGATGAATGTAACGTTTTCGGAACACGGAATGTCTCAGTGAGTGAACCTCTGAAAATAACAGTTCTGCTGGATAGAATTCGCTTGAATTGAATGTTACTGTGAAAAGTTCATGATTTTCGAATCTGGATGTTAGGAAAAACCTGTGAAATCAGAATAACTACTTCTAGGTGTAAATATGCCTTGTATGGTGGATGAAAGTTCGGTAATCCACATGCTCACACTCATTAAGAATGTTTGTCGAATTCGTGATGCATGTAACGTGTTCGGAATACGGAATGTCATTAGTGAAGGTAACAATGTAAGTTACATGTCTATTGGGTAGAACTCGCTTGAAGAGAATTTTTCTGCGAAATGTGCCTCATTTTCAAAACTGCCATTAGGAGAACCCTCTGAAATCTGAGAAAAATGCTTCTAAGTGTCAATATGCCTTGAATGGTGAATGAAAGTCCGGTAATCCACATGTTAATAACAGTGTAGTAATTATTTTTTAAACCGTGATTCATGTAGCGCTTTTGGAAAATGGAATTTCACGTTAATGAAACGATGTAAATTACAATTCTATTGAGTAGAACGAGCTAGAAGAGGAATGTTTCTGCGAAAATTGCATGATTATCGAATCTGAATTTGGAAAAAGCTGCAAAAACGGGAGTCAAATATTTGTAGGTGTAATGTGCCATTTATGTTGCAAGAAAGTTCAGGTAATCCACATTGTCACAACATATCTAAAGAATCTTTTTCTAATCCGTGATGCATGTACCGTGTTCAGAACGTGGAATTCACGGTAATTGAAACAATGTAAATTACTTCTCTATTGGGTAGAACTCGCTCTGAGAGTTTTTTCTGCGAAAACTTCATCATTTTTGAAACCTGGCATTTGCAAAACGCTGCAAAATCTGAGAAAATACATCTAAGAATGAATATTCAATGTATTGTGATGAAAGTATGGTAATCCACATGCTAACAAATTTGTAGTGAATATTTGTCGAATCCTTTTATGCATGTAGCATGTTCGGAACACGGAATTTCACGGCCAGGGAATTTATGTAAATTATATTTCCTCTTGGTTAGAAATCACTCCAAGAGATTTTTCCTGAGAAATCGGCCTGGATTTCTCGAAACTGGCGATAGGAAAACCCTGCGAACTCAGATTACTAGATTCTCGGTGTAAATATGCCTTGTATGGTGGATGAAAGTTCGGTAATCCGCATGCTAAACAACTCTTGTACTGAATATGTGTCGAATCCGATATACGTGAAGTGTGTTCGGAACACAGAATATCACGGTGAGCGAATCTATGTAAAATACATAGTCTCTTGGTAGAACTTCGCTTCTAAGAGATTTTTTCTGGAGAATCTGCCTCATTTTTCGATACTGGCGTTTGATAATACATCTGCAAAGTCATGAGAAAATGCTTCAAAGGTCAATATGCCTTGTATTGTGATGGCAAGTCCGTAAAACCACATGCAAACAAATCTGTGGTGAATATTTGTACAAAGCGTTATGCATGAAGGTGATCGTATCACAGGAAATTCCCGGCGATGGAATCTATGTAAATTACACAGCCTATTGGTTAGAATTCGCTCCAAAACTTTTTCCCTGAGAAAACGGCCTGATTTTCAAAACTGGCATTAGGAAAAAGCTGCAAATTCAGAGTTAATGATTCTACGGTGTAAGTATGCCATGTATGGTGGATGAAAGTTCTGTAATCTACATGGTTCACAACTCATTCGAGAAAGTTTGTTGAAACCTTGATGCATGTAGCGTGTTCGGAAAATTGGAATGTCACTGTGAGGGAAAACTATGTAAATTACATTTCTATTGGAAAGTACTCGACTCCACAGAGTAATGTTTCTGCGATATCTGCCTCCTTTCAAAACTGGCATTAGGAAAAACTTTCGGATAATGATGAGAAAATGCCAACAGGCATTTTCAAATGAGTCAAATGGCCTTCTTATGTTGGATGAAAGTTCCGGTAATCACTTATGCATAACACTCTGTAGTGATATTTGTCGAATCATTATGCATGTATCTTGTTCCGGAACACTGGAATTTCACGGATGAGAGAATTCTCATGTAATTTACATATCTATTGGGATACAACACGCTCCAAACAGTTTTTTCCTTTGTAAAAGTGCCTGATTTTCGAAACTGCTATTAGGAAAAGTCTGCGAACTCAGAGTTAATGTTTCTAGGTGTACATGTGCCTTGTACTGGTGGATGAAAGTTTCTGTAATACACATGTACACAACTCTTAATAATGTTTGTCAAATCCGTGATGTATGTATCCTGTTCAGAATACACGGACTGTCACGGTGAGGGAAACAATTTAAATTACATATCTATTGGTTAGAACACGCTCCAGGTGCATTTTACTGAAAAATCTGTCTGAGTATGGAAACTGGTGTTATGAAAACGCTGCAAAATCTGAGTAAATGCTTTAAGGTGACAATATGTCTTCAATGGGTTATTAAAGATGTGTAATTCACATGCTAAGAACTCAGCAGTGAATATTTGTTGAATCCGTGGTGCATGTACCGTTTTCAGAACACGGAATTTTACGGTGATGGTATCTATGTAAATGAGATGTCTATTGGATAGAACATGCACCAAGAGAATTTTTCTGCGAAAACTGCCTGATTTTGGATAACTGACTTTAGGAAAACCTGCGAAATCTAAGTAAATGTTTCTAGGTGTAAATATGCCTTGTATTGTGGTTGAAAAATCGGTAATCCACATGCTCACGGTCATTAAATAATGTTTGTCGAAGCCGTGATGAATGTAACGTTTTCGGAACACGGAATGTCTCAGTGAGTGAACCTCTGAAAATAACAGTTCTGCTGGATAGAATTCGCTTGAATTGAATGTTACTGTGAAAAGTTCATGATTTTCGAATCTGGATGTTAGGAAAAACCTGTGAAATCAGAATAACTACTTCTAGGTGTAAATATGCCTTGTATGGTGGATGAAAGTTCGGTAATCCACATGCTCACACTCATTAAAGAATGTTTGTCGAACTCGTGATGCATGTAAACTGTTCGGAATACGGAATGTCTTAGTGAAGGTAACAATGTAAGTTACATGTCTATTGGGTAGAACTCGCTTGAAGAGAATTTTTCTGCGAAATGTGCCTCATTTTGAAAACTGCCATTAGGAGAACCCTGTGAAATCTGAAAAAATGCTTCTAAGTGTCAATATGCCTTGACTGGTGAATGAAAGTCCGGTAATCCACATGTTAATAACAGTGTAGTAATTATTTTTTAAACCGTGATTCATGTAGCGCTTTTGGAAAATGGAATTTCACGGTAATGAAACTATGTAAATTACAATTCTATTCAGTAGAACGAGCTAGAAGAGGATTTTTCTGCGAAAATGGCATGATTATCGAATCTGAAATTTGGAAAAAGCTGCAAAAAGGGAGTAAATATTTGCAGGTGTAAGTGTGCCATTATGTTGCAAGAAAGTTCATTAATCCACATATTCACAACATATTAAAGAATCTTTTCTAATCCGTGATGCATGTAGCGTGTTCAGAACGTGGAATATCACGGTGATTGAAACAATGTAAATTACTTCTCTATTGGGTAGAACTCACTCACAGTGTGTTTTCTGTGAAAACTTCGTCATTTTTGAACCTGGCGTTTAGAAAACGCTGCAAAATCTGAGAAAATACTTCTAAGAATCAATATTCAATGTATTGTGATGAAAGTTCGGTAATCCACATGCTAACAAATTTGTAGTGAATATTAGTCGAATCCTTTATGCATGTAACATGTACGGAACACGGAATTTCACGGCCAGGGAATTTATGTAAATTACATTTCCCTTGGTTAGAAATCACTCCAAGAGGTTTTTTCCTGAGAAATCGGCCTGATTTTCAAAACTGGCATTAGCAAAATCCTGCAAACCCAGATTACTAGATTCTCGGTGTACATCTGCCTTTTATGGTGGATTAAAGTTCGGTAATCCGCATGCTAACTACTCTGTAGTGATATTTGTCGAATCCGAGATACGTGAAGTGTGTTCGGAACACAGAATATCACGGTGAGCGAATCCATGTAAAATACATGTCTCTTGGGTAGAATTTGCTCTAAGAGTTTTTTCTGAGAAATCTGCCTCATTTTTGAACCTGGCGTTTGAAAATGTCTGCAAAGTCAGAGAAAATGCTTCAAAGTGTCAATATGCCTTGTATTGTGATGCAAGAACGTAAAACCACATGCAAACAAATCTGTGGTGAATATTTTTAGAAAGCATTATGCATGCAGTGGAATCGTATCACGGAAAATCCCGGCGATGGAATCTATGTAAATTACACACCTATTTGTTAGAATTCGCTCCAAAAATTTTTCCCTGAGAAAACGGCCTGATTTTCCAAACTGGCATTAGGAAAAAGCTGCAAATTCAGAGTTAATGTTTCTACTTGTAAATATGCCATGTATGGTGGATGAAAGTTCTGTAATCTACATGTTCACAACTCATTCGAGAAATTTTGTTGAAACCTTGATGTATGTAGCGTGTTCGGAAAATGGAATGTCACTGTGAGGGAAACTATGTAAATTACATTTCTTTTGGGAAGTACTCGCTCCACGAGAATGTTTCTGCGAATCTGCCTCCTTTTCAAACCTGGCATTAGGAAAAATTTTCGAAATGTGAGAAAATTATTCAAATTGTCAACATGGCTTTTATGGTGGTTGAAAATTTGGTAATCCACATGCTAACAACTCTGTAGAAATTATTTGTCGAATCGGAGATACGTGAAGCGTGTTCGGACAACAGAATATCACGGTGAGCAAATCAATCTAAAATACATGTCTCTTGGGTAGAATTCGCTTCAAGAGGTTTTTCTGTGAAATCTGCCTCATTTTTGAAACTGGCGTTTGAAAATCTCTGCAAAATCAGAGAAATTGATTCAAAGTGTCAGTATGGCTGTTTTGGTGGATAAAAGTTCGGTAATCCTTAAGCTAACAACTCTGTAGTGAATATATGTCGAATCCGTGATGCATGTAGATTTTTTGGTACACGGAATTTCACGATGACGTGTTCTATGTAAATTGCATGTCTATTGGGTGTAACTCTCTCCAAGAGGATTTTTCTGCAAAAACTGCTGATTTTAGATTCTGACAATATGAGAAATCTACTAAATCAAATAAAACTTTCTATGTATAAATATGCATTGTAAGCTGGATGAAAGTTCTGTAATACACATGTTCACAACTCATTAAAAATATTTGTTGAATCCAGATGCATGTAACGTGCTCAGAACACAGAATGTCACGTTGTGTGAAACTAGGTAAATTACATATCTTTTGGGTACAGCTCACTCCAAGAGCATTTTTCTGCCAAATCTGCCTCATTTTCAAAACTGGCATTAATACTAACCTGTGAAATCTGAGAAAATTCTTCAAAGTGTCAGTAAGCCTTGTATGGTGGATGAAAGTGCTGTAATCCACTTGCTAACAACTCTGTAGTGAATAATTGTCACATCCGACATGCATGAAGTGTGTTCGACATGGAATTTCACGGTGAGCGAATCCATGTAAATTACATGTCTAGTGGTTAGAACCCGCTCCAAGAGATTTTGCCGTGAAATCGGCCTCATTTTTGAAACTGGCATTTCGAAAGTTCTGTGAAATCAGAGAAAAAGCTTCTAAGCATCAATATGCCTACTACTGTGATGAAAGTCCTGTAATCCACATGCAAACAACACTGTAGTGTATTTTTGTCGAAACTTTTCTGCATGTAGCGTATTCGAAACACGTAATTTCACAGCGGGAGAATCAATGTAATTTACATTTCTATTGGGTTGAACAAGCTCCAACAGTTTTTTCCTTTGAAAACTGCCTGATTTCTGCAACAGCTGTAACAAAAAGCTGTGAACACGGAGTTAATGTTTCTAGGTGTAAATATGCCTTGTATGGTGGATGAAAGTTCTGTAATACACATGTACACAACTCATAAAAATGTTTGTCAAATCCGTGATATATGTAGCGTGTTCGGAACATGGACATTTCACGGTGAGGCAAACTATGTAATTACATATCTATTGGTTAGAACACGCTCCAGGAGCATTTTACTGAAACATCTGCCTCAGTTTGGAAACTGGTGTTTTGAAAATACTGCAAAATCTGAGTAATGCTTTTAGGTGACAATATGTCTTCAATGGGTTATTAAAGATGTGTAATTCACATGCTAAGAACTCAGCAGTGAATATTTGTTGAATCCGTGGTGCATGTACCGTTTTTGGAACACGGAAAGTTACGGTGATGGTATCTATGAAAATGAGATGTCTATTGGATAGAACATGCCCCAAGAGAATTTTTCTGTGGAAACTGCCTGATTTTGGTAACTGACTTTAGGAAAACCGGCGGAAATCTAAGTAAATATATCTAGGTGTAAATACAGCTTGTATTGTGGTTGAAAAATCGGTAATCCACATGCTCACGGTCATTAAATAATGTTTGTCGAAGCCGTGATGAATGTAACGTTTTCGGAACAAGGAATGTCTCGGTGAGTGAAGCTCTGAAAATAACAATTCTACTGGATAGAACTCGCTTGAATTGTATGCTTCTGCGAAAATTTCATGATTTTCGAAACTGGATGTAAGGAAAAACCTGCGAAATCAGAATAACTACTTCTAGGTGTAAATATGCCTTGTATGGTGGATGAAAGTTCGGTAATCCACATGCTCACACTCATTAAAGAATGTTTGTCGAACTCGTGATGCATGTAAACTGTTCGGAATACGGAATGTCTTAGTGAAGGTAACAATGTAAGTTACATGTCTATTGGGTAGAACTCGCTTGAAGAGAATTTTTCTGCGAAATGTGCCTCATTTTGAAAACTGCCATTAGGAGAACCCTGTGAAATCTGAGAAAATGCATCTAAGTGTCAATATGCCTTGACTGGTGAATGAAATTCCGGTAAATCACATGTTAATAACAGTGTAGTAATTATTTGGTAAACCGTGATTCATGTAGCGCTTTTGGAAAATGGAATTTCACAGCAATGAAACTATGTAAATTACAATTCTATTGAGTAGAACGAGCTAGAAGAGAATTTTTCTGCGAAAATTGCATGATTATCGAATCTGAACTTTGGAAAAAGCTGCAAAAGGGAGTAAATATTTGCAGGTGTAAGTGTGCCATTATGTTGCAAGAAAGTTCAGTAATCCCCATATTCACAACATATTAAAGAATCTTTTTCTAAATCCGTGATGCATGTAGCGTGTTCAGAACGTGGAATTTCACGGTGATTGAAACAATATATATTACTTCTCTATTGGGTAGAACTCGCTCCGAGAGGGTTTTTTCTGTGAAAACTTCGTCATTTTAACCTGGCGTTTAGAAAACGCTGCAAAATGTGAGAAAATACTTCTAAGAATCAATATTCAATATATTGTGGTGAAAGTTTGGTAATAAACTTACTACCAAATTTGTAGTGAATATTGTCGAATACTTTACGCATGTAACATGTTCGGAACATGGAATTTCACGGCCAGGGAATTTAAGTAAATTACGTTTCCCTCGGTTAGAAATCACTCCAAGAGATTTTTCCTGAGAAATCGGCCTGATTTTTGAAACTGGCGTTAGGAAAAACCTGCGAACCCAGATTACTAGATTCTCGGTGTACATCTGCCTTTTATGGTGGATGAAAGTTCGGTAATCCGCATGCTAATTACTCTGTAGTGAATATTTGTCGAATTCGAGATACGTGAAGTGTGTTCGGAACACAGAATATCACGGTGAGCGAATCTATGTTAAATATATATCTCTTGGGTAGAATTTGCTCTAAGAGTTTTTTCTGAGAAATCTGCCTCATTTTTGAACCTGGCGTTTGAAAATGTCTGCAAAGTCAGAGAAAATGCTTCAAAGTGTCAATATGCCTTGTATTGTGATGCAAGATCGTAAAACCACATGCAAACAAATCTGTGGTGAATATTTTTAGAAAGCATTATGCATGCAGTGTGATCGTATCACGGAAAATCCCGGCGATGGAATCTATGTAAATTACACACCTATTGGTTAGAATTCGCTCCAAAACTTTTTCCCTAAGAAAACGTCCTGATTTTCCAAACTGGCATTAGGAAAAGCTGCAAATTCAGAGTTAATGTTTCTAGTTGTAAATATGCCATGTATGGTGGATGAAAGTTCTGTAATCTACATGTTCACAACTCATCCGAGAAAGTTTGTTGAAACCTTGATGCATGTAGCGTGTTCGGAAAATGGAATGTCACTGTGAGGGAAACTATGTAAATTACATTTCTATTGGGAAGTACTCGCTCCACGAGAATTTTTCTGCGAATCTGCCTCCTTTTCAAAACTGGCATTAGGAAAAAACTTTCGAAATGTGAGAAAATGCCAACATGGCAGTTTTCAAATTGTCATCATGGCTTTTATGGTGGATGAAAGTTTGGTAATCTTTATGCTAACAACTCTGTAGTGAATATTTGTCGAATCCGTGATGCATGTAGCTTTTCGGAACACGGAATTTCAGGATGACGGGTTCTATGTAATTTACATATCTATTGTGTAGAACACGCTCCTACAGTTTTTTTCCTTTGGAAACTGCCTGATTTTCGAAACTGCTATTAGGAAATGTCTGCGAACTGAGTTTTAAAGTTTCTAGGTGTCAATATGCATTGTATGGTGGATGAAAGTTTTGTAATACACATGTACACAACTCATTAAGAATGTATGTAAAATCCGTGATGCATGTAGCGCGTTCAAAACATGGACTGTCACGGTGAGGTAAACTATGTAAATTACATATCTATTGGTTAGAACACGCTCCAGGAGCATTTTACTGGAAAATCTGCCTCAGTTTGGAAACTGGTGTTTTGAAAACGCTGCAAAATCTGAGTAAATGCTTTAAGGTGACAATATGTCTTCAATGGGTTATTAATGATGTGTAATTCACATGCTAAGAACTCAGCAGTGAATATTTGTTGAATCCGTGGTGCATGTACCATTTTCGGAACACGGAATGTTATGGTGATGGTATCTATGAAAATGAGATGTCTATTGGATAGAACATGCACCAAGAGAATTTTTCTGCGAATAATGCCTGATTTTGGTAACTGACGTTAGGAAAACCGGCGAAATCTAAGTAAATGTATCTAGGTGTTATTATGGCTTGTATTGTGGTTGAAAAATCGGTAATCAACCTGCTCACGGTCATTAAATAATGTTTGTCGAAGCCGTGATGAATGTAACGTTTTCGGAACACGGAATGTCTCGGTGAGTGAAGCTCTGAAAATAACAATTCTGTTGGATAGAACTCGCTTGAATTGAATGTTTCTGTGAAAAGTTCAAGATTTTAGAATCTGGATGTTAGGAAAAACCTGCGAAATCAGAATAACTACTTCTAGGTGTAAATATGCCTTATATAGTGGATGAAAGTTCGGTAATCCACATGCTCACACTCATTAAAGAATGTTTGTCGAACTCGTGATGCATGTAATGTGTTCGGAATACGGAATGTCATAGTGAATTTAACAATGTAAGTTACATTTCTATAGGGTAGAACTCGCTTGAAGAATATTTTTCTGCGAAATGTGCCTCATTTTGAAAACTGCCATTAGGAGAACCCTGTGAAATCTGAGAAAATACTTCTAAGTGTCAATATGCCTTGACTGGTGAATGAAAGTCCGGTAATCCACATGTTAATAACAGTGTAGTAATTATTTTTTAAACCGTGATTCATGTAGCGCTTTTGGAGAATGGAATTTCACGGTAATGAAACTATGTAAATTACAATTCTATTGAGTAGAACGAGCTAGAAGATAATTTTTTCTGCGAAAATTGCATGATTAACGAATCTGAAATTTGGAAAAAGCTGCAAAAAGGGAGTAAATATTTGCAGGTGTAAGTGTGGCCATTATGTTGCAAGAAAGATCAGAAATCAACAAATTCACAACATATTAAACAATCTTTTTCTAATCCGTGATGCATGTAGCGTGTTCAGAACGTGGAATTTCACGGTGATTGAAACAATATATATTACTTCTCTACTGGGTAGAACTCGCTCCGAGAGGGTTTTTCTGTGAAAACTTCGTCATTTTTAAACCTGGCGTTTAGAAAACGCTGCAAAATGTGAGAAAATACTTCTAAGAATAAATATTCAATGTATTGTGATGAAAGTTCGGTAATCTACATGCTACCAAATTTGTAGTGATTGTTTGTCGAATCATTTATGCATGTAACATGTTCGGAACACAGAATTTCACGGCCAGGGAATTTATGTAAATTACATTTCCCTTGGTTAGAAATCACTCCAAGAGATTTTTACTGAGAAATCGGCCTGATTTTCGAAACTGGCTTTAGGAAAATCTGCGAACCCAGATTACTAGATTCTCGGTGTACATCTGCCTTTTATGGTGGATGAAAGTTCGGTAATCCGCATGCTAACTATTCTGTAGAGAATATTTGTCGAATCCGTGATGCATGTAGCTTTTTCGGAACACGGAATTTCACGATGATGGGTTCTATGTAAATTGCATGTCTATTGGGTATAAATCCATGCAAGAGGATTTTTCTGTGGAAACTGCATGGTTTTAGAGACTGACATTTGGAGAATACTACTAAATCAGAATAAAATTTCTACGTATAAATATGCACTGTAAGGTGGATTAAAGTACGTTAATACACATGTTCACAACTCATTAAAGAATGTTTGTTTAATCCGTGGTGCATGTAACGAGTTCAGAACACAGAATATCACGGTGAATGGAAGTAGGGAAATTACCTATCTTTTGGGTAGAACTGGCTCCAAGAGCATTTTTCTGCCAAATCTGCCTCATTTTCAAAACTGGCTTTCAAACTAAAGTGTGAAATCTGAGAAAATTCTTCAAAGTGTCAGCAATGTTTTCATGGTGGATGAAAGTGCTGTAATCCACTCGCTAACAACTCTGCAGTGAATATTTGTCACACCCAAGATGCATGTAGCGTGTTCGGAACATGGAATTTGATGGTGAGCGAATCCATGTAAATTACATGTCTATTAGTTAGATCCCGCTCCAAGAGATTTTTGCCGTGAATCAGTCCTCATTTTCGAAACTGGCATTTGGAAAACTCTGTGAAATCACAGAAAATGCTGCTACGATACTATATGCCTTCTATAGTGAGAAGTCCTGTAATCCACATGCAAGAAACTCTCTAGTGTATTTTGTCGAATCTTTTCTGCATGTAGCATGATCGAACACGTAATTTCACAGCGGGAGAATCTATGTAATTTACATATCTATTGGGTAGAACACGCTCCAACAAGTTTTTTCCTTTGAAAACTGCCTGATTTTCGAAACTGCTATTAGGAAATGCCTGCAAACTCAGTGTTAATGTTTCTAGGTGTCAATATGCCTTGTATGGTGGATGAAAGATTTGTAACACACATGTACACAACTCAGTAAGAATGTATGTAAATCCGTGATGCATGTAGCGCCTTTCGGATCATGGACTGTCACGGTGAGGCAAACTATGTAAATTACATATCTATTGGTTAGAACACGCTCCAGGAGCATTTTACTGAAAAATCTGCCACAGTTTGGAAACTGTTGTTATGAAAAGGCTGCAAAATCTGAGTAAATGCTTTAAGGTGACAATACGTCTTCAATGGGTTTTAAAGATGTGTAATTCACATGCTAAGAACTCAGCAGTGAATATTTGTTGAATCCGTGGTGCATGGACCGTTTTCGGAACACGGAATGTTACGGTGAAGGTATCTATGAAATGAGATGTCTATTGGATAGAACATGCACCAAGAGAATTTTTCTGCGAAAACTGCCTGATTTTCATAACTGACTTAGGAAAACCTACGAAATGTAAGTAAATGTTTCTAGGTGTAAATACGCCTTGTATTGTGGTTGAAAAATCGGTAATCCACATGCTCACGGTCATTAAATAATGTTTGTCGAAGCCGTGATGAATGTAACGTTTTCGGAACACGGAATGTCTCAGTGAGTGAACCTCTGAAAATAACAGTTCTGCTGGATAGAATTCGCTTGAATTGAATGTTACTGTGAAAAGTTCATGATTTTCGAATCTGGATGTTAGGAAAAACCTGTGAAATCAGAATAACTACTTCTAGGTGTAAATATGCCTTGTATGGTGGATGAAAGTTCGGTAATCCACATGCTCACACTCATTAAAGAATGTTTGTCGAACTCGTGATGCATGTAAACTGTTCGGAATACGGAATGTCTTAGTGAAGGTAACAATGTAAGTTACATGTCTATTGGGTAGAACTCGCTTGAAGAGAATTTTTCTGCGAAATGTGCCTCATTTTGAAAACTGCCATTAGGAGAACCCTGTGAAATCTGAGAAAATGCTTCTAAGTGTCAATATGCCTTGACTGGTGAATGAAAGTCCGGTAATCCACATGTTAATAACAGTGTAGTAATTATTTTTTAAACCGTGATTCATGTAGCGCTTTTGGAAAATGGAATTTCACGGTAATGAAACTATGTAAATTACAATTCTATTCAGTAGAACGAGCTAGAAGAGGATTTTTCTGCGAAAATGGCATGATTATCGAATCTGAAATTTGGAAAAAGCTGCAAAAAGGGAGTAAATATTTGCAGGTGTAAGTGTGCCATTATGTTGCAAGAAAGTTCATTAATCCACATATTCACAACATATTAAAGAATCTTTTTCTAATCCGTGATGCATGTAGCGTGTTCAGAACGTGGAATATCACGGTGATTGAAACAATGTAAATTAATTCTCTATTGGGTAGAACTCGCTCCGAGAGTGTTTTTCTGCGAAAACTTCGTCATTTTTGAACCTGGCTTTTAGAAAACGCTGCAAAATCTGAGAAAATACATCTAAGAATCAATATTAAATGTATTGTGATGAAAGTTCTGTAATCCACAGGCTAACAATTTGTAGTGTATATATCTCGAATATTTTCTGCATATAACATGTTCGGAACACGGAATTTCACGCCAGAGAATTTATTTAAATTATATTTCCCTTGGTTAGAAATCACTCCAAAAGATTTTTCCTGAGAAATCGGCCTGATTTTCGATACTGGCGTTAGGAAAAACCTGCGAACCCAGATTACTAGATTCTCGGTGTACATCTGCCTTTTATGGTGGATGAAAGTTCGGTTATCCGCATGCTAACTACTCTTTTGTGAATATGTGTTGAATCCGAGATACGTGAAGTGTGTTCGGAACACAGAATATCACGGTGAGCGAATCTATGTAAAATACATGTCTCTTGGGTAGAATTTGCTCTAAGAGTTTTTTCTGAGAAATCTGCCTCATTTTTGAACCTGGCTGTTTGAAATCTCTGCAAAGTCAGAGAAAATGCTTCAAAGTGTCAATATGCCTTGTATTGAGATGCAAGATCGTAAAACCACATGCAAACAAATCTGTGGTGAATATTTTTACAAAGCATTATGCATGAAGTGTGATCGTATCACGGAAAATCCCGGCGATGGAATCTATGTAAATTACACACCTATTGGTTAGAATTCGCTCCAAAACTTTTTCCCTGAGAAAACGGCCTGATTTTCCAAACTGGCATTAGGAAAAAGCTGCAAATTCAGAGTTAATGTTTCTACTTGTAAGTATGCCATGTATGGTGGATGAAAGTTCTGTAATCTACATGTTCACAACTCATTCAAGAAAGTTTGTTGAAACCTGGATGCATGTAGCGTGTTCGGAAAATGGAATGTCACTGTGAGGGAAACTATGTAAATTACATTTCTATTGGGAAGTACTCACTCCACGAGAATGTTTCTGCGAATCTGCCTCCTTTTCAAAACTGGCATTAGGAAAAAATTTCGATATGTGAGAAAATGCCAACATGGCATTTTTCAAATTGTCAACATGGCTTTTATGGTGGATGAAAGTTCGGTAATCCTTATGCTAACAACTCTGTAGTGAATATTTGTCGAATCCATGATGCATGTAGCTTTTTCGGAACACGGAATTTCACGATGACGATTTCTATGTAATTTACATATCTATTGGGTAGAACACGCTCCAACAGTTTTTTCCTTTGAAAAGTGCCTGATTTTCGAAACTGCTATTAGGAAATGTCTGCGAACTCAGTTTTAATATTTCTAGGTGTCAATATGCCTTGTACGGTGGATGAAAGTTTTGTAATACACATGTACACAACTCATTAAGAATGTATGTAAAATCCGTGATGCATGTAGCGCGTTCGGAACATGGACTGTCACGGTGAGGTAAACTATGTAAATTACATATCTATTGGTTAGAACACGCTCCAGGAGCATTTTACTGAAAAATCTGCCTCAGTTTGGAAACTGGTGTTTTGAAAACGCTGCAAAATCTGAGTAAATGGTTTAAGGTGACAATATGCCTTCAATGGGTTATTAATGATGTGTAATTCACATGCTAAGAACTCAGCAGTGAATATTTGTTGAATCCGTGGTGCATGTACCATTTTCAGAACACGGAATGTTATGGTGATGGTATCTATGAAAATAAGATGTCTATTGGATAGAACATGCACCAAGAGAATTTTTCTGCAAAAAATGCCTGATTTTGGTAACTGACGTTAGGAAAACCTGCGAAATCTAAGTAAATGTTTCTAGGTGTAAATATGGCTTGTATTGTGGTTGAAAAATCGGTAATCCACATGCTCACGGTCATTAAATAATGTTTGTCGAAGCCGTGATGAATGTAACGTTTTCGGAACACGGAATGTCTCGGTGAGTGAAGCTCTGAAAATAACAATTCTGTTGGATAGAACTCGCTTGAATTGAATGTTTCTGTGAAAAGTTCATGTTTTTCGAATGTGGATGTTTAGAAAAACCTGCGAAATCAGATTAACTACTTCTGGTGTAAATATGCCTTTATGGTGGATGAAAGTTCGGTAATCCACATGCTCACACTCATTAAAGAATGTTTGTCGAACTCGTGATGCATGTAAATTGTTCGGAATACGGAATGTCATAGTGAAGGTAACAATGTAAGTTACATGTCTATTGGGTAGAACTCGCTTGAAGAGAATATTTCTGCGAAATGTGCCTCATGTAGAAAACTGCCATTAGGAGAACCCTGTGAAATCTGAGAAAATGCTTCTCAGTGTCAATATGCCTTGACTGGTGAATGAAATTCCGGTAAATCACATGTTAATAACAGTGTAGTAATTATTTTTTAAACCGTGATTCATGTAGCGCTTTTGGAAAATGGAATTTCACGGTAATGAAACTACGTAAATTACAATTCTATTGAGTAGAACGAGCTAGAAGAGAATTTTTCTGCGAAAATTGCGTGATTATCGAATCTGAAGATTGGAAAAAGCTGCAAAAAGGGAGTAAATATTTGCAGGTGTAAGTGTGCCATTATGTTGCAAGAAAGTTCAGTAATCCCCATATTCACAACATATTAAAGAATCTTTTTCTAATCCGTGATGCATGTAGCGTGTTCAGAACGTGGAATTTCACGGTGATTGAAACAATGTAAATTACTTCTCTATTGGGTAGAACTCACTCACAGAGTGTTTTTCTGTGAAAACTTCGTCATTTTTGAACCTGGCGTTTAGAAAACGCTGCAAAATCTGAGAAAATACTTCTAAGAATCAATATTCAATGTATTGTGATGAAAGTTCGGTAATCCACATGCTAACAAATTTGTAGTGAATATTAGTCGAATCCTTTATGCATGTAACATGTACGGAACACGGAATTTCACGGCCAGGGAATTTATGTAAATTACATTTCCCTTGGTTAGAAATCACTCCAAGAGGTTTTTCCTGAGAAATCGGCCTGATTTTCAAAACTGGCGTTAGCAAAATCCTGCGAACCCAGATTACTAGATTCTCGGTGTACATCTGCCTTTTATGGTGGATGAAAGTTCGGTAATCCGCATGCTAACTACTCTGTAGTGAATATTTGTCGAATCCGAGATACGTGAAGTGTGTTCGGAACACAGAATATCACGGTGAGCGAATCCATGTAAAATACATGTCTCTTGGGTAGAATTTGCTCTAAGAGTTTTTTCTGAGAAATCTGCCTCATTTTTGAACCTGGCGTTTGAAAATGTCTGCAAAGTCAGAGAAAATGCTTCAAAGTGTCAATATGCCTTGTATTGTGATGCAAGATCGTAAAACCACATGCAAACAAATCTGTGGTGAATATTTTTAGAAAGCATTATGCATGCAGTGGAATCGTATCACGGAAAATCCCGGCGATGGAATCTATGTAAATTACACACCTATTTGTTAGAATTCGCTCCAAAAATTTTTCCCTGAGAAAACGGCCTGATTTTCCAAACTGGCATTAGGAAAAAGCTGCAAATTCAGAGTTAATGTTTCTACTTGTAAATATGCCATGTATGGTGGATGAAAGTTCTGTAATCTACATGTTCACAACTCATTCGAGAAATTTTGTTGAAACCTTGATGTATGTAGCGTGTTCGGAAAATGGAATGTCACTGTGAGGGAAACTATGTAATTACATTTCTATTGGGAAGTACTCGCTCCACGAGAATTTTTCTGCGAATCTGCCTCCTTTTCAAACCTGGCATTAGGAAAAATTTTCGAAATGTGAGAAAATTATTCAAATTGTCAACATGGCTTTTATGGTGGATGAAAATTCGGTAATCCACATGCTAACAACTCTGTAGAAATTATTTGTCGAATCGGAGATACGTGAAGCGTGTTCGGACAACAGAATATCACGGTGAGCAAATCAATCTAAAATACATGTCTCTTGGGTAGAATTCGCTTCAAGAGGTTTTTCTGTGAAATCTGCCTCATTTTTGAAACTGGCGTTTGAAAATCTCTGCAAAATCAGAGAAATTGATTCAAAGTGTCAGTATGGCTGTTTTGGTGGATAAAAGTTCGGTAATCCTTAGCTAACAACTCTGTAGTGAATATATGTCGAATCCGTGATGCATGTAGATTTTTTGGAACACGGAATTTCACGATGACGTGTTCTATGTAAATTGCATGTCTATTGGGTGTAACTCGCTCCAAGAGGATTTTTCTGCAAAAACTGCTGATTTTAGATTCTGACAATATGAGAAATCTACTAAATCAAAATAAAACTTTCTATGTATAAATATGCATTGTAAGCTGGATGAAAGTTCTGTAATACACATGTTCACAACACATTAAAATATTTGTTGAATCCAGATGCATGTAACGTGCTCAGAACACAGAATGTCACGTTGTGTGAAACTAGGTAAATTACATATCTTTTGGGTACAGCTCACTCCAAGAGCATTTTTCTGCCAAATCTGCCTCATTTTCAAAACTGGCATTAATACTAACCTGTGAAATCTGAGAAAATTCTTCAAAGTGTCAGTAAGCCTTGTATGGTGGATGAAAGTGCTGTAATCCACTTGCTAACAACTCTGTAGTGAATATTGTCGCATCCGACATGCATGAAGTGTGTTCGACATGGAATTTCACGGTGAGCGAAATCCATGTAAATTACATGTCTAGTGGTTAGAACCCGCTCCAAGAGATTTTTGCCGTGAAATCGGCCTCATTTTGAAACTGGCATTTCGAAAGTTCTGTGAAATCAGAGAAAAAGCTTCTAAGCATCAATATGCCTACTACTGTGATGAAAGTCCTGTAATCCACATGCAAACAACACTGTAGTGTATTTTTGTCGAAACTTTTCTGCATGTAGCGTATTCGAAACACGTAATTTCACAGCGGGAGAATCAATGTAATTTACATTTCTATTGGGTTGAACAAGCTCCAACAGTTTTTTCCTTTGAAAACTGCCTGATTTCTGCAACAGCTGTAACAAAAAGCTGTGAACACGGAGTTAATGTTTCTAGGTGTAAATATGCCTTGTATGGTGGATGAAAGTTCTGTAATACACATGTACACAACTCATAAAAATGTTTGTCAAATCCGTGATATATGTAGCGTGTTCGGAACATGGACATTCACGGTGAGGCAAACTATGTAAATTACATATCTATTGGTTAGAACACGCTCCAGGAGCATTTTACTGAAACATCTGCCTCAGTTTGGAAACTGGTGTTTGAAAATACTGCAAAATCTGAGTAAATGCTTTAGGTGACAATATGTCTTCAATGGGTTATTAAAGATGTGTAATTCACATGCTAAGAACTCAGCAGTGAATATTTGTTGAATCCGTGGTGCATGTACCGTTTTTGGAACACGGAAAGTTACGGTGATGGTATCTATGAAAATGAGATGTCTATTGGATAGAACATGCCCCAAGAGAATTTTTCTGTGGAAACTGCCTGATTTTGGTAACTGACTTTAGGAAAACCGGCGGAATCTAAGTAAATCTATCTAGGTGTAAATACAGCTTGTATTGTGGTTGAAAAATCGGTAATCCACATGCTCACGGTCATTAAATAATGTTTGTCGAAGCCGTGATGAATGTAACGTTTTCGGAACAAGGAATGTCTCGGTGAGTGAAGCTCTGAAAATAACAATTCTACTGGATAGAACTCGCTTGAATTGTATGCTTCTGCGAAAATTTCATGATTTTCGAAACTGGATGTAAGGAAAAACCTGCGAAATCAGAATAACTACTTCTAGGTGTAAATATGCCTTGTATGGTGGATGAAAGTTCGGTAATCCACATGCTCACACTCATTAAAGAATGTTTGTCGAAATCGTGATGCATGTAAACTGTTCGGAATACGGAATGTCATAGTGAAGGTAACAATGTAAGTTACATGTCTATTGGGTAGAACTCGCTTGAAGAGAATTTTTCTGCGAAATGTGCCTCATTTTGAAAACTGCCATTAGGAGAACCCTGTGAAATCTGAGAAAATGCATCTAAGTGTCAATATGCCTTGACTGGTGAATGAAATTCCGGTAATCACATGTTAATAACAGTGTAGTAATTATTTGGTAAACCGTGATTCATGTAGCGCTTTTGGAAAATGGAATTTCACAGCAATGAAACTATGTAAATTACAATTCTATTGAGTAGAACGAGCTAGAAGAGAATTTTTCTGCGAAAATTGCATGATTATCGAATCTGAACTTTGGAAAAAGCTGCAAAAAGGGAGTAAATATTTGCAGGTGTAAGTGTGCCATTATGTTGCAAGAAAGTTCAGTAATCCCCATATTCACAACATATTAAAGAATCTTTTTCAAATCCGTGATGCATGTAGCGTGTTCAGAACGTGGAATTTCACGGTGATTGAAACAATGTAAATTAATTCTCTATTGGGTAGAACTCGCTCCGAGAGTGTTTTTCTGCGAAAACTTCGTCATTTTTGAACTGGCGTTTAGAAAACGCTGCAAAATCTGAGAAAATACTTCTAAGAATCAATATTCAATATATTGTGGTGAAAGTTTGGTAATAAACATACTACCAAATTTGTAGTGAATATTGTCGAATACTTTATGCATGTAACATGTTCGGAACATGGAATTTCACGGCCAGGGAATTTATGTAAATTACGTTTCCCTCGGTTAGAAATCACTCCAAGAGATTTTTCCTGAGAAATCGGCCTGATTTTTGAAACTGGCGTTAGGAAAAACCTGCGAACCCAGATTACTAGATTCTCGGTGTACATCTGCCTTTTATGGTGGATGAAAGTTCGGTAATCCGCATGCTAATTACTCTGTAGTGAATATTTGTCGAATTCGAGATACGTGAAGTGTGTTCGGAACACAGAATATCACGGTGAGCGAATCTATGTTAAATATATATCTCTTGGGTAGAATTTGCTCTAAGAGTTTTTCTGAGAAATCTGCCTCATTTTTGAACCTGGCGTTTGAAAATGTCTGCAAAGTCAGAGAAAATGCTTCAAAGTGTCAATATGCCTTGTATTGTGATGCAAGATCGTAAAACCACATGCAAACAAATCTGTGGTGAATATTTTTAGAAAGCATTATGCATGCAGTGTGATCGTATCACGGAAAATCCCGGCGATGGAATCTATGTAAATTACACACCTATTGGTTAGAATTCGCTCCAAAACTTTTTCCCTAAGAAAACGTCCTGATTTTCCAAACTGGCATTAGGAAAAGCTGCAAATTCAGAGTTAATGTTTCTAGTTGTAAATATGCCATGTATGGTGGATGAAAGTTCTGTAATCTACATGTTCACAACTCATCCGAGAAAGTTTGTTGAAACCTTGATGCATGTAGCGTGTTCGGAAAATGGAATGTCAATGTGAGGGAAACTATGTAAATTACATTTCTATTGGGAAGTACTCGCTCCACGAGAATTTTTCTGCGAATCTGCCTCCTTTTCAAAACTGGCATTAGGAAAAACTTTCGAAATGTGAGAAAATGCCAACATGGCAGTTTTCAAATTGTCATCATGGCTTTTATGGTGGATGAAAGTTTGGTAATCTTTATGCTAACAACTCTGTAGTGAATATTTGTCGAATCCGTGATGCATGTAGCTTTTTCGGAACACGGAATTTCAGGATGACGGGTTCTATGTAATTTACATATCTATTGTGTAGAACACGCTCCTACAGTTTTTTCCTTTGGAAACTGCCTGATTTTCGAAACTGCTATTAGGAAATGTCTGCGAACTGAGTTTTAATGTTTCTAGGTGTCAATATGCATTGTATGGTGGATGAAAGTTTTGTAATACACATGTACACAACTCATTAAGAATGTATGTAAATCCGTGATGCATGTAGCGCGTTCAAAACATGGACTGTCACGGTGAGGTAAACTATGTAAATTACATATCTATTGGTTAGAACACGCTCCAGGAGCATTTTACTGGAAAATCTGCCTCAGTTTGGAAACTGGTGTTTTGAAAACGCTGCAAAATCTGAGTAAATGCTTTAAGGTGACAATATGTCTTCAATGGGTTATTAATGATGTGTAATTCACATGCTAAGAACTCAGCAGTGAATATTTGTTGAATCCGTGGTGCATGTACCATTTTCGGAACACGGAATGTTATGGTGATGGTATCTATGAAAATGAGATGTCTATTGGATAGAACATGCACCAAGAGAATTTTTCTGCGAATAATGCCTGATTTTGGTAACTGACGTTAGGAAAACCGGCGAAATCTAAGTAAATGTATCTAGGTGTTATTATGGCTTGTATTGTGGTTGAAAAATCGGTAATCAACCTGCTCACGGTCATTAAATAATGTTTGTCGAAGCCGTGATGAATGTAACGTTTTCGGAACACGGAATGTCTCGGTGAGTGAAGCTCTGAAAATAACAATTCTGTTGGATAGAACCCGCTTGAATTGAATGTTTCTGTGAAAAGTTCATGATTTTCGAATCTGGATGTTAGGAAAAACCTGCGAAATCAGAATAACTACTTCTAGGTGTAAATATGCCTTATATAGTGGATGAAAGTTCGGTAATCCACATGCTCACACTCATTAAAGAATGTTTGTCGAACTCGTGATGCATGTAATGTGTTCGGAATACGGAATGTCATAGTGAAGTTAACAATGTAAGTTACATTTCTATAGGGTAGAACTCGCTTGAAGAATATTTTTCTGCGAAATGTGCCTCATTTTGAAAACTGCCATTAGGAGAACCCTGTGAAATCTGAGAAAATACTTCTAAGTGTCAATATGCCTTGACTGGTGAATGAAAGTCCGGTAATCCACATGTTAATAACAGTGTAGTAATTATTTTTTAAACCGTGATTCATGTAGCGCTTTTGGAGAATGGAATTTCACGGTAATGAAACTATGTAAATTACAATTCTATTGAGTAGAACGAGCTAGAAGAGAATTTTTCTGCGAAAATTGCATGATTAACGAATCTGAAATTTGGAAAAAGCTGCAAAAAGGGAGTAAATATTTGCAGGTGTAAGTGTGCCATTATGTTGCAAGAAAGTTCAGAAATCAACAAATTCACAACATATTAAACAATCTTTTTCTAATCCGTGATGCATGTAGCGTGTTCAGAACGTGGAATTTCACGGTGATTGAAACAATATATATTACTTCTCTACTGGGTAGAACTCGCTCCGAGAGTGTTTTTCTGTGAAAACTTCGTCATTTTTAAACCTGGCGTTTACAAAACGCTGCAAAATGTGAGAAAATACTTCTAAGAATCAATATTCAATGTATTGTGATGAAAGTTCGGTAATCTACATGCTACCAAATTTGTAGTGATTGTTTGTCGAATCATTTATGCATGTAACATGTTCGGAACACAGAATTTCACGGCCAGGGAATTTATGTAAATTACATTTCCCTTGGTTAGAAATCACTCCAAGAGATTTTTCCTGAGAAATCGGCCTGATTTTCGAAACTGGCTTTAGTAAAATCTGCGAACCCAGATTACTAGATTCTCGGTGTACATCTGCCTTTTATGGTGGATGAAAGTTCGGTAATCCGCATGCTAACTATTCTGTAGAGAATATTTGTCGAATCCGTGATGCATGTAGCTTTTTCGGAACACGGAATTTCACGATGATGGGTTCTATGTAAATTGCATGTCTATTGGGTATAAATCCATGCAAGAGGATTTTTTCTGTGGAAACTGCATGGTTTTAGAGACTGACATTTGGAGAATACTACTAAATCAGAATAAAATTTCTACGTATAAATATGCACTGTAAGGTGGATTAAAGTACGTTAATACACATGTTCACAACTCATTAAAGAATGTTTGTTTAATCCGTGGTGCATGTAACGAGTTCAAAATACAGAATATCACGGTGAATGGAAGTAGGGAAATTACCTATCTTTTGGGTAGAACTGGCTCCAAGAGCATTTTTCTGCCAAATCTGTCCTCATTTTCAAAACTGGCTTTCAAACTAAAGTGTGAAATCTGAGAAAATTCTTCAAAGTGTCAGCAATGCTTTCATGGTGGATGAAAGTGCTGTAATCCACTCGCTAACAACTCTGCAGTGAATATTTGTCACACCCAAGATGCATGTAGCGTGTTCGGAACATGGAATTTGATGGTGAGCGAATCCATGTAAATTACATGTCTATTAGTTAGAACCCGCTCCAAGAGATTTTTGCCGTGAAATCAGTCTCATTTTCGAAACTGGCATTTGGAAAACTCTGTGAAATCACAGAAAATGCTGCTACGATACTATATGCCTTCTATAGTGAGAAAGTCCTGTAATCCACATGCAAGAAACTCTCTAGTGTATTTTTGTCGAATCTTTTCTGCATGTAGCATGATCGAAACACGTAATTTCACAGCGGGAGAATCTATGTAATTTACATATCTATTGGGTAGAACACGCTCCAACAATTTTTTCCTTTGAAAACTGCCTGATTTTCGAAACTGCTATTAGGAAATGCCTGCAAACTCAGTGTTAATGTTTCTAGGTGTCAATATGCCTTGTATGGTGGATGAAAGATTTGTAACACACATGTACACAACTCAGTAAGAATGTATGTAAAATCCGTGATGCATGTAGCGCCTTTCGGATCATGGACTGTCACGGTGAGGCAAACTATGTAAATTACATATCTATTGGTTAGAACACGCTCCAGGAGCATTTTACTGAAAAATCTGCCACAGTTTGAAAACTGTTGTTATGAAAAGGCTGCAAAATCTGAGTAAATGCTTTAAGGTGACAATACGTCTTCAATGGGTTTTAAAGATGTGTAATTCACATGCTAAGAACTCAGCAGTGAATATTTGTTGAATCCGTGGTGCATGGACCGTTTTCGGAACACGGAATGTTACGGTGAAGGTATCTATGAAAATGAGATGTCTATTGGATAGAACATGCACCAAGAGAATTTTTCTGCGAAAACTGCCTGATTTTCATAACTGACTTTAGGAAAACCTACGAAATGTAAGTAAATGTTTCTAGGTGTAAATATGCCTTGTATTGTGGTTGAAAAATCGGTAATCCACATGCTCACGGTCATTAAATAATGTTTGTCGAAGCCGTGATGAATGTAACGTTTTCGGAACACGGAATGTCTCAGTGAGTGAACCTCTGAAAATAACAGTTCTGCTGGATAGAATTCGCTTGAATTGAATGTTACTGTGAAAAGTTCATGATTTTCGAATCTGGATGTTAGGAAAAACCTGTGAAATCAGAATAACTACTTCTAGGTGTAAATATGCCTTGTATGGTGGATGAAAGTTCGGTAATCCACATGCTCACACTCATTAAAGAATGTTTGTCGAACTCGTGATGCATGTAAACTGTTCGGAATACGGAATGTCTTAGTGAAGGTAACAATGTAAGTTACATGTCTATTGGGTAGAACTCGCTTGAAGAGAATTTTTCTGCGAAATGTGCCTCATTTTGAAAACTGCCATTAGGAGAACCCTGTGAAATCTGAAAAAATGCTTCTAAGTGTCAATATGCCTTGACTGGTGAATGAAAGTCCGGTAATCCACATGTTAATAACAGTGTAGTAATTATTTTTTAAACCGTGATTCATGTAGCGCTTTTGGAAAATGGAATTTCACGGTAATGAAACTATGTAAATTACAATTCTATTCAGTAGAACGAGCTAGAAGAGGATTTTTCTGCGAAAATGGCATGATTATCGAATCTGAAATTTGGAAAAAGCTGCAAAAAGGGAGTAAATATTTGCAGGTGTAAGTGTGCCATTATGTTGCAAGAAAGTTCATTAATCCACATATTCACAACATATTAAAGAATCTTTTTCTAATCCGTGATGCATGTAGCGTGTTCAGAACGTGGAATATCACGGTGATTGAAACAATGTAAATTACTTCTCTATTGGGTAGAACTCACTCACAGTGTGTTTTCTGTGAAAACTTCGTCATTTTTGAACCTGGCGTTTAGAAAACGCTGCAAAATCTGAGAAAATACTTCTAAGAATCAATATTCAATGTATTGTGATGAAAGTTCGGTAATCCACATGCTAACAAATTTGTAGTGAATATTAGTCGAATCCTTTATGCATGTAACATGTACGGAACACGGAATTTCACGGCCAGGGAATTTATGTAAATTACATTTCCCTTGGTTAGAAATCACTCCAAGAGGTTTTTTCCTGAGAAATCGGCCTGATTTTCAAAACTGGCATTAGCAAAATCCTGCAAACCCAGATTACTAGATTCTCGGTGTACATCTGCCTTTTATGGTGGATTAAAGTTCGGTAATCCGCATGCTAACTACTCTGTAGTGAATATTTGTCGAATCCGAGATACGTGAAGTGTGTTCGGAACACAGAATATCACGGTGAGCGAATCCATGTAAAATACATGTCTCTTGGGTAGAATTTGCTCTAAGAGTTTTTTCTGAGAAATCTGCCTCATTTTTGAACCTGGCGTTTGAAAATGTCTGCAAAGTCAGAGAAAATGCTTCAAAGTGTCAATATGCCTTGTATTGTGATGCAAGATCGTAAAACCACATGCAAACAAATCTGTGGTGAATATTTTTAGAAAGCATTATGCATGCAGTGGAATCGTATCACGGAAAATCCCGGCGATGGAATCTATGTAAATTACACACCTATTTGTTAGAATTCGCTCCAAAAATTTTTCCCTGAGAAACGGCCTGATTTTCCAAACTGGCATTAGGAAAAAGCTGCAAATTCAGAGTTAATGTTTCTACTTGTAAATATGCCATGTATGGTGGATGAAAGTTCTGTAATCTACATGTTCACAACTCATTCGAGAAATTTTGTTGAAACCTTGATGTATGTAGCGTTTCGGAAAATGGAATGTCACTGTGAGGGAAACTATGTAAATTACATTTCTTTGGGAAGTACTCGCTCACGAGAATGTTTCTCTGCGAATCTGCCTCCTTTTCAAACCTGGCTTAGGAAAAATTTTCGAAATGTGAGAAAATTATTCAAATTGTCAACATGGCTTTATGGTGGTTGAAAATTTGGTAATCCACATGCTAACAACTCTGTAGAAATTATTTGTCGAATCGGAGATACGTGAAGCGTGTTCGGACAACAGAATATCACGGTGAGCAAATCAATCTAAAATACATGTCTCTTGGGTAGAATTCGCTTCAAGAGGTTTTTCTGTGAAATCTGCCTCATTTTTTGAAACTGGCGTTTGAAAATCTCTGCAAAATCAGAGAAATTGATTCAAAGTGTCAGTATGGCTGTTTTGGTGGATAAAAGTTCGGTAATCCTTAAGCTAACAACTCTGTAGTGAATATATGTCGAATCCGTGATGCATGTAGATTTTTTGGTAACACGGAATTTCACGATGACGTGTTCTATGTAAATTGCATGTCTATTGGGTGTAACTCGCTCCAAGAGGATTTTTCTGCAAAAACTGCTGATTTTAGATTCTGACAATATGAGAAATCTACTAAATCAAAATAAAACTTTCTATGTATAAATATGCATTGTAAGCTGGATGAAAGTTCTGTAATACACATGTTCACAACTCATTAAAATATTTGTTGAATCCAGATGCATGTAACGTGCTCAGAACACAGAATGTCACGTTGTGTGAAACTAGGTAAATTACATATCTTTTTGGGTACAGCTCACTCCAAGAGCATTTTTCTGCCAAATCTGCCTCATTTTCAAAACTGGCATTAATACTAACCTGTGAAATCTGAGAAAATTCTTCAAAGTGTCAGTAAGCCTTGTATGGTGGATGAAAGTGCTGTAATCCACTTGCTAACAACTCTGTAGTGAATAATTGTCACATCCGACATGCATGAAGTGTGTTCGACATGGAATTTCACGGTGAGCGAATCCATGTAAATTACATGTCTAGTGGTTAGAACCCGCTCCAAGAGATTTTTGCCGTGAAATCGGCCTCATTTTTGAAACTGGCATTTCGAAAGTTCTGTGAAATCAGAGAAAAAGCTTCTAAGCATCAATATGCCTACTACTGTGATGAAAGTCCTGTAATCCACATGCAAACAACACTGTAGTGTATTTTTGTCGAAACTTTTCTGCATGTAGCGTATTCGAAACACGTAATTTCACAGCGGGAGAATCAATGTAATTTACATTTCTATTGGGTTGAACAAGCTCCAACAGTTTTTTCCTTTGAAAACTGCCTGATTTCTGCAACAGCTGTAACAAAAAGCTGTGAACACGGAGTTAATGTTTCTAGGTGTAAATATGCCTTGTATGGTGGATGAAAGTTCTGTAATACACATGTACACAACTCATAAAAATGTTTGTCAAATCCGTGATATATGTAGCGTGTTCGGAACATGGACTTTCACGGTGAGGCAAACTATGTAAATTACATATCTATTGGTTAGAACACGCTCCAGGAGCATTTTACTGAAACATCTGCCTCAGTTTGGAAACTGGTGTTTTGAAAATACTGCAAAATCTGAGTAAATGCTTTTAGGTGACAATATGTCTTCAATGGGTTATTAAAGATGTGTAATTCACATGCTAAGAACTCAGCAGTGAATATTTGTTGAATCCGTGGTGCATGTACCGTTTTTGGAACACGGAAAGTTACGGTGATGGTATCTATGAAAATGAGATGTCTATTGGATAGAACATGCCCCAAGAGAATTTTTCTGTGGAAACTGCCTGATTTTGGTAACTGACTTTAGGAAAACCGGCGGAATCTAAGTAAATATATCTAGGTGTAAATACAGCTTGTATTGTGGTTGAAAAATCGGTAATCCACATGCTCACGGTCATTAAATAATGTTTGTCGAAGCCGTGATGAATGTAACGTTTTCGGAACAAGGAATGTCTCGGTGAGTGAAGCTCTGAAAATAACAATTCTACTGGATAGAACTCGCTTGAATTGTATGCTTCTGCGAAAATTTCATGATTTTCGAAACTGGATGTAAGGAAAAACCTGCGAAATCAGAATAACTACTTCTAGGTGTAAATATGCCTTGTATGGTGGATGAAAGTTCGGTAATCCACATGCTCACACTCATTAAGAATGTTTGTCGAACTCGTGATGCATGTAACTGTTCGGAATACGGAATGTCATAGTGAAGGTAACAATGTAAGTTACATGTCTATTGGGTAGAACTCGCTTGAAGAGAATTTTTCTGCGAAATGTGCCTCATTTTGAAAACTGCCATTAGGAGAACCCTGTGAAATCTGAGAAAATGCATCTAAGTGTCAATATGCCTTGACTGGTGAATGAAATTCCGGTAAATCACATGTTAATAACAGTGTAGTAATTATTTGGTAAACCGTGATTCATGTAGCGCTTTTGGAAAATGGAATTTCACAGCAATGAAACTATGTAAATTACAATTCTATTGAGTAGAACGAGCTAGAAGAGAATTTTTCTGCGAAAATTGCATGATTATCGAATCTGAACTTTGGAAAAAGCTGCAAAAAGGGAGTAAATATTTGCAGGTGTAAGTGTGCCATTATGTTGCAAGAAAGTTCAGTAATCCCCATATTCACAACATATTAAAGAATCTTTTTCAAATCCGTGATGCATGTAGCGTGTTCAGAACGTGGAATTTCACGGTGATTGAAACAATGTAAATTAATTCTCTATTGGGTAGAACTCGCTCCGAGAGAGTTTTTCTGCGAAAACTTCGTCATTTTTGAACCTGGCGTTTAGAAAACGCTGCAAAATCTGAGAAAATACTTCTAAGAATCAATATTCAATATATTGTGGTGAAAGTTTGGTAATAAACATACTACCAAATTTGTAGTGAATATTGTCGAATACTTTATGCATGTAACATGTTCGGAACATGGAATTTCACGGCCAGGGAATTTATGTAAATTACGTTTCCCTCGGTTAGAAATCACTCCAAGAGATTTTTCCTGAGAAATCGGCCTGATTTTTGAAACTGGCGTTAGGAAAAACCTGCGAACCCAGATTACTAGATTCTCGGTGTACATCTGCCTTTTATGGTGGATGAAAGTTCGGTAATCCGCATGCTAATTACTCTGTAGTGAATATTTGTCGAATTCGAGATACATGAAGTGTGTTCGGAACACAGAATATCACGGTGAGCGAATCTATGTTAAATATATATCTCTTGGGTAGAATTTGCTCTAAGAGTTTTTTCTGAGAAATCTGCCTCATTTTTGAACCTGGCGTTTGAAAATGTCTGCAAAGTCAGAGAAAATGCTTCAAAGTGTCAATATGCCTTGTATTGTGATGCAAGATCGTAAAACCACATGCAAACAAATCTGTGGTGAATATTTTTAGAAAGCATTATGCATGCAGTGTGATCGTATCACGGAAAATCCCGGCGATGGAATCTATGTAAATTACACACCTATTGGTTAGAATTCGCTCCAAAACTTTTTCCCTGAGAAAACGGCCTGATTTTCCAAACTGGCATTAGGAAAAAGCTGCAAATTCAGAGTTAATGTTTCTAGTTGTAAGTATGCCATGTATGGTGGATGAAAGTTCTGTAATCTACATGTTCACAACTCATTCGAGAAAGTTTGTTGAAACCTTGATGCATGTAGCGTGTTCGGAAAATGGAATGTCACTGTGAGGGAAACTATGTAAATTACATTTCTATTGGGAAGTACTCACTCCACGAGAATGTTTCTGCGAATCTGCCTCCTTTTCAAAACTGGCATTAGGAAAAAATTTCGATATGTGAGAAAATGCAAACATGGCAGTTTTCAAATTGTCAACATGGCTTTTATGGTGGATGAAAGTTTGGTAATCTTATGCTAACAACTCTGTAGTGAATATTTGTCGAATCCGTGATGCATGTAGCTTTTTCGGAACACGGAATTTCACGATGACGGTTCTATGTAATTTACATATCTATTGGGTAGAACACGCTCCTAACAGTTTTTTCCTTTGAAACGTGCCTGATTTTCGAAACTGCTATTAGGAAATGTCTGCGAACTCAGTTTTAAAGTTTCTAGGTGTCAATATGCCTTGTACTGGTGGATGAAAGTTTTGTAATACACATGTACACAACTCATTAAGAATGTATGTAAAATCCGTGATGCATGTAGCGCGTTCAGGAACATGGACTGTCACGGTGAGGTAAACTATGTAAATTACATATCTATTGGTTAGAACACGCTCCAGGAGCATTTTACTGAAAATCTGCCTCAGTTTGGAAACTGGTGTTTTGAAAACGCTGCAAAATCTGAGTAAATGCTTTAAGGTGACAATATGTCTTCAATGGGTTATTAATGATGTGTAATTCACATGCTAAGAACTCAGCAGTGAATATTTGTTGAATCCGTGGTGCATGTACCATTTTCAGAACACGGAATGTTATGGTGATGGTATCTATGAAAATGAGATGTCTATTGGATAGAACATGCACCAAGAGAATTTTTCTGCGAAAAATGCCTGATTTTGGTAACTGACGTTAGGAAAACCTGCGAAATCTAAGTAAATGTTTCTAGGTGTAAATATGGCTTGTATTGTGGTTGAAAAATCGGTAATCCACATGCTCACGGTCATTAAATAATGTTTGTCGAAGCCGTGATGAATGTAACGTTTTCGGAACACGGAATGTCTCGGTGAGTGAAGCTCTGAAAATAACAATTCTGTTGGATAGAACTCGCTTGAATTGAATGTTTCTGTGAAAAGTTCATGATTTTTCGAATCTGGATGTTAGGAAAAACCTGCGAAATCAGAATTAACTACTTCTAGGTGTAAATATGCCTTATATGGTGGATGAAAGTTCGGTAATCCACATGCTCACACTCATTAAAGAATATTTGTCGAACTCGTGATGCATGTAATGTGTTCGGAATACGGAATGTCATAGTGAAGGTAACAATGTAAGTTACATGTCTATTGGGTAGAACTCGCTTGAAGAGAATATTTTCTGCGAAATGTGCCTCATTAGAAAACTGCCATTAGGAGACCCTGTGAAATCTGAGAAAATGCTTCTAAGTGTCAATATGCCTTGACTGGTGAATGAAAGTCCGGTAATCCATATGTTAATAACAGTGAGGTAATTATTTTTTAAACCGTGATTCATGTAGCGCTTTTGGAAAATGGAATTTCACGGTAATGAAACTATGTAAATTACAATTCTATTGAGTAGAACGAGCTAGAAGAGAATTTTTCTGCGAAAATTGCAGTGATTATCGAATCTGAAAGTTTGGAAAAAGCTGCAAAAAGGGAGTAAATATTTGCAGGTGTAAGTGTGCCATTATGTTGCAAGAAAGTTCAGTAATCCCCATATTCACAACATATTAAAGAATCTCTTTTCTAATCCGTGATGCATGTAGCGTGTTCAGAACGTGGAATTTCACGGTGATTGAAACAATGTAAATTACTTCTCTATTGGGTAGAACTCACTCACAGAGTGTTTTTCTGTGAAAACTTCGTCATTTTGAACCTGGCGTTTAGAAAACGCTGCAAAATCTGAGAAAATACTTCTAAGAATCAATATTCAATGTATTGTGATGAAAGTTCGGTAATCCACATGCTAACAAATTTGTAGTGAATATTAGTCGAATCCTTTATGCATGTAACATGTACGGAACACGGAATTTCACGGACAGGGAATTTATGTAAATTACATTTCCCTTGGTTAGAAATCACTCCAAGAGATTTTTCCTGAGAAATCGGCCTGATTTTCGAAACTGGCTTTAGGAAAATCTGCGAACCCAGATTTCTAGATTCTCGGTGTACATCTGCCTTTTATGGTGGATGAAAGTTCGGTAATCCGCATACTAACTATTCTGTAGAGAATATTTGTCGAATCCGTGATGCATGTAGCTTTTTCGGAACACGGAATTTCACGATGACGGGTTCTATGTAAATTGCATGTCTATTGGGTATAAATCCATGCAAGAGGATTTTTCTGTGGAAACTGCATGGTTTTAGAGACTGACATTTGGAGAATACTACTAAATCGGAATAAAATTTCTACGTATAAATATGCACTGTAAGGTGGATTAAAGTACGTTAATACACATGTTCACAACTCATTAAAGAATGTTTGTTTAATCCGTGGTGCATGTAACGAGTTCAGAACACAGAATATCACGGTGAATGGAAGTAGGGAAATTACCTATCTTTTGGGTAGAACTGGCTCCAAGAGCATTTTTCTGCCAAATCTGCCTCATTTTCAAAACTGGCTTTCAAACTAAAGTGTGAAATCTGAGAAAATTCTTCAAAGTGTCAGCAATGTTTTCATGGTGGATGAAAGTGTTGTAATCCACTCGCTAACAACTCTGCAGTGAATATTTGTCACACCCAAGATGCATGTAGCGTGTTCGGAACATGGTATTTGATGGTGAGCGAATCCATGTAAATTACATGTCTACTAGTTAGAACCCGCTCCAAGAGATTTTTGCCGTGAAATCAGTCTCATTTTCGAAACTGGCATTTGGAAAACTCTGTGAAATCACAGAAAATGCTGCTACGATACTATATGCCTTCTATAGTGAGAAAGTCCTGTAATCCACATGCAAGAAACTCTCTAGTGTATTTTTGTCGAATCTTTTCTGCATGTAGCATGATCGAAACATGTAATTTCACAGCGGGAGAATCTATGTAATTTACATATCTATTGGGTAGAACACGCTCCAACAATTTTTTCCTTTGAAAACTGCCTGATTTTCGAAACTGCTATTAGGAAATGCCTGCAAACGCAGTGTTAATGTTTCTAGGTGTCAATATGCCTTGTATGGTGGATGAAAGATTTGTAACACACATGTACACAACTCAGTAAGAATGTATGTAAAATCCGTGATGCATGTAGCGCCTTTCGGATCATGGACTGTCACGGTGAGGCAAACTATGTAAATTACATATCTATTGGTTAGAACACGCTCCAGGAGCATTTTACTGAAAAATCTGCCACAGTTTGAAAACTGTTGTTATGAAAAGGCTGCAAAATCTGAGTAAATGCTTTAAGGTGACAATACGTCTTCAATGGGTTTTTAAAGATGTGTAATTCACATGCTAAGAACTCAGCAGTGAATATTTGTTGAATCCGTGGTGCATGGACCGTTTTCGGAACACGGAATGTTACGGTGAAGGTATCTATGAAAATGAGATGTCTATTGGATAGAACATGCACCAAGAGAATTTTTCTGTGGAAACTGCCAGATTTTCATAACTGACTTTAGGAAAACCTACGAAATGTAAGTAAATGTTTCTAGGTGTAAATATGCCTTGTATTGTGGTTGAAAAATCGGTAATCCACATGCTCACGGTCATTAAATAATGTTTGTCGAAGCCGTGATGAATGTAACGTTTTCGGAACAAGGAATGTCTCAGGTGAGTGAAGCTCTGAAAATAACAATTCTACTGGATAGAACTCGCTTGAATTGTAATGTTACTGCGAAAATTTCATGATTTTCGAAACTGGATGTAAGGAAAAACCTGCGAAATCAGAATAACTACTTCTAGGTGTAAATATGCCTTGTATTGTGGATGAAATTTCGGTAAGTCCACATGCTCACACTCATTAAGAATGTTTGTCGAAATCGTGATGCATGTAAATTGTTTGGAATACGGAATGTCATTAGTGAAGGTAAGCAATGTAAGTTACATGTCTATTGGGTAGAACTCGCTTGAAGAGAATTTTTCTGCGAAATGTGCCTCATTTTGAAAACTGCCATTAGGAGAACCCTGTGAAATCTGAGAAAATGCATTCTAAGTGTCAATATGCCTTGACTGGTGAATGAAATTCCGGTAAATCACATGTTAATAACAGTGTAGTAATTATTTGTAAACCGTGATTCATGTAGCGCTTTTGGAAAATGGAATTTCACAGCAATGAAACTATGTAAATTACAATTCTATTGAGTAGAACGAGCTAGAAGAGGATTTTTCTGCGAAAATTGCATGATTATCGAATCTGAAATTTGGAAAAAGCTGCAAAAAGGGAGTAAATATTTGCAGGTGTAAGTGTGCCATTATGTTGCAAGAAAGTTCAGTAATCCACATATTCACAACATATTAAAGAATCTTTTTCAAATCCGTGATGCATGTAGCGTGTTCAGAACGTGGAATTCACGGTGATTGAAACAATGTAAATTAATTCTCTATTGGGTAGAACTCGCTCCGAGAGAGTTTTTCTGCGAAAACTTCGTCATTTTTGAACCTGGCGTTTAGAAAACGCTGCAAAATCTGAGAAAATACTTCTAAGAATCAATATTCAATATATTGTGGTGAAAGTTTGGTAATAAACATACTACCAAATTTGTAGTGAATATTGTCGAATACTTTATGCATGTAACATGTTCGGAACACGGAATTTCACGGCCAGGGAATTTATGTAAATTACGTTTCCCTCGTTTAGAAATCACTCCAAGAGATTTTTCCTGAGAAATCGGCCTGATTTTTGAAACTGGCGTTAGGAAAAACCTGCGAACCCAGATTACTAGATTCTCGGTGTACATCTGCCTTTTATGGTGGATGAAAGTTCGGTAATCCGCATGCTAACTACTCTGTAGTGAATATTTGTCGAATTCGAGATACATGAAGTGTGTTCGGAACACAGAATATCACGGTGAGCGAAACTATGTTAAATATATATCTCTTGGGTAGAATTTGCTCTAAGAGTTTTTTCTGAGAAATCTGCCTCATTTTTGAACCTGGCGTTTGAAAATCTCTGCAAAGTCAGAGAAAATGCTTCAAAGTGTCAATATGCCTTGTATTGTGATGCAAGATCGTAAAACCACATGCAAACAAATCTGTGGTGAATATTTTTAGAAAGCATTATGCATGAAGTGTGATCGTATCACGGAAAATCCCGGCGATGGAATCTATGTAAATTACACACCTATTGGTTAGAATTCGCTCCAAAACTTTTTCCCTGAGAAAACGGCCTGATTTTCCAAACTGGCATTAGGAAAAAGCTGCAAATTCAGAGTTAATGTTTCTACTTGTAAGTATGCCATGTATGGTGGATGAAAGTTCTGTAATCTACATGTTCACAACTCATTCAAGAAAGTTTGTTGAAACCTTGATGCATGTAGCGTGTTCGGAAAATGGAATGTCACTGTGAGGGAAACTATGTAAATTACATTTCTATTGGGAAGTACTCACTCCACGAGAATGTTTCTGCGAATCTGCCTCCTTTTCAAAACTGGCATTAGGAAAAAATTTCGATATGTGAGAAAATGCCAACATGGCATTTTTCAAATTGTCAACATGGCTTTTATGGTGGATGAAAGTTCGGTAATCCTTATGCTAACAACTCTGTAGTGAATATTTGTCGAATCCATGATGCATGTAGCTTTTTCGGAACACGGAATTTCACGATGACGATTTCTATGTAATTTACATATCTATTGGGTAGAACACGCTCCAACAGTTTTTTCCTTTGAAAAGTGCCTGATTTTCGAAACTGCTATTAGGAAATGTCTGCGAACTCAGTTTTAATGTTTCTAGGTGTCAATATGCCTTGTACGGTGGATGAAAGTTTTGTAATACACATGTACACAACTCATTAAGAATGTATGTAAAATCCGTGATGCATGTAGCGCGTTCGGAAACATGGACTGTCACGGTGAGGTAAACTATGTAAATTACATATCTATTGGTTAGAACACGCTCCAGGAGCATTTTACTGAAAAATCTGCCTCAGTTTGGAAACTGGTGTTTTGAAAACGCTGCAAAATCTGAGTAAATGGTTTAAGGTGACAATATGCCTTCAATGGGTTATTAATGATGTGTAATTCACATGCTAAGAACTCAGCAGTGAATATTTGTTGAATCCGTGGTGCATGTACCATTTTCAGAACACGGAATGTTATGGTGATGGTATCTATGAAAATAAGATGTCTATTGGATAGAACATGCACCAAGAGAATTTTTCTGCAAAAAATGCCTGATTTTGGTAACTGACGTTAGGAAAACCTGCGAAATCTAAGTAAATGTTTCTAGGTGTAAATATGGCTTGTATTGTGGTTGAAAAATCGGTAATCCACATGCTCACGGTCATTAAATAATGTTTGTCGAAGCCGTGATGAATGTAACGTTTTCGGAACACGGAATGTCTCGGTGAGTGAAGCTCTGAAAATAACAATTCTGTTGGATAGAACTCGCTTGAATTGAATGTTTCTGTGAAAAGTTCATGTTTTTCGAATGTGGATGTTTAGAAAAACCTGCGAAATCAGATTAACTACTTCTGGTGTAAATATGCCTTTATGGTGGATGAAAGTTCGGTAATCCACATGCTCACACTCATTAAAGAATGTTTGTCGAACTCGTGATGCATGTAAATTGTTCGGAATACGGAATGTCATAGTGAAGGTAACAATGTAAGTTACATGTCTATTGGGTAGAACTCGCTTGAAGAGAATATTTCTGCGAAATGTGCCTCATGTAGAAAACTGCCATTAGGAGAACCCTGTGAAATCTGAGAAAATGCTTCTAAGTGTCAATATGCCTTGACTAGTGAATGAAAGTCCGGTAATCCATATGTTAATAACAGTGAGGTAATTATTTTTTAAACCGTGATTCATGTAGCGCTTTTGGAAAATGGAATTTCAAGGTAATGAAACTATGTAAATTACAATTCTATTGAGTAGAACGAGCTAGAAGAGAATTTTTCTGCGAAAATTGCGTGATTATCGAATCTAAAGTTTGGAAAAAGCTGCAAAAAGGGAGTAAATATTTGCAGGTGTAAGTGTGCCATTATGTTGCAAGAAAGTTCAGTAATCCCCATATTCACAACATATTAAAGAATCTTTTTCTAATCCGTGATGCATGTAGCGTGTTCAGAACGTGGAATTTCACGGTGATTGAAACAATGTAAATTACTTCTCTATTGGGTAGAACTCACTCACAGAGTGTTTTTCTGTGAAAACTTCGTCATTTTTGAACCTGGCGTTTAGAAAACGCTGCAAAATCTGAGAAAATACTTCTAAGAATCAATATTCAATGTATTGTGATGAAAGTTCGGTAATCCACATGCTAACAAATTTGTAGTGAATATTAGTCGAATCCTTTATGCATGTAACATGTACGGAACACGGAATTTCACGGCCAGGGAATTTATGTAAATTACATTTCCCTTGGTTAGAAATCACTCCAAGAGATTTTTCCTGAGAAATCGGCCTGATTTTCGAAACTGGCTTTAGGAAAATCTGCGAACCCAGATTTACTAGATTCTCGGTGTACATCTGCCTTTTATGGTGGATGAAAGTTCGGTAATCCGCATGCTAACTATTCTGTAGAGAATATTTGTCGAATCCGTGATGCATGTAGCTTTTTCGGAACACGGAATTTCACGATGACGGGTTCTATGTAAATTGCATGTCTATTGGGTATAAATCCATGCAAGAGGATTTTTCTGTGGAAACTGCATGGTTTTAGAGACTGACATTTGGAGAATACTACTAAATCAGGAATAAAATTTCTACGTATAAATATGCACTGTAAGGTGGATTAAAGTACGTTAATACACATGTTCACAACTCATTAAAGAATGTTTGTTTAATCCGTGGTGCATGTAACGAGTTCAGAACACAGAATATCACGGTGAATGGAAGTAGGGAAATTACCTATCTTTGGGTAGAACTGGCTCCAAGAGCATTTTTCTGCCAAATCTGCCTCATTTTCAAAACTGGCTTTCAAACTAAAGTGTGAAATCTGAGAAAATTCTTCAAAGTGTCAGCAATGTTTTCATGGTGGATGAAAGTGCTGTAATCCACTCGCTAACAACTCTGCAGTGAATATTTGTCACACCCAAGATGCATGTAGCGTGTTCGGAACATGGAATTTGATGGTGAGCGAATCCATGTAAATTACATGTCTATTAGTTAGAACCCGCTCCAAGAGATTTTTGCCGTGAAATCAGTCTCATTTTCGAAACTGGCATTTGGAAAACTCTGTGAAATCACAGAAAATGCTGCTACGATACTATATGCCTTCTATAGTGAGAAAGTCCTGTAATCCACATGCAAGAAACTCTCTAGTGTATTTTTGTCGAATCTTTTCTGCATGTAGCATGATCGAAACACGTAATTTCACAGCGGGAGAATCTATGTAATTTACATATCTATTGGGTAGAACACGCTCCAACAATTTTTTCCTTTGAAAACTGCCTGATTTTCGAAACTGCTATTAGGAAATGCCTGCAAACTCAGTGTTAATGTTTCTAGGTGTCAATATGCCTTGTATGGTGGATGAAAGATTTGTAACACACATGTACACAACTCAGTAAGAATGTATGTAAAATCCGTGATGCATGTAGCGCCTTTCGGATCATGGACTGTCACGGTGAGGCAAACTATGTAAATTACATATCTATTGGTTAGAACACGCTCCAGGAGCATTTTACTGAAAAATCTGCCACAGTTTGAAAACTGTTGTTATGAAAAGGCTGCAAAATCTGAGTAAATGCTTTAAGGTGACAATACGTCTTCAATGGGTTTTTAAAGATGTGTAATTCACATGCTAAGAACTCAGCAGTGAATATTTGTTGAATCCGTGGTGCATGGACCGTTTTCGGAACACGGAATGTTACGGTGAAGGTATCTATGAAAATGAGATGTCTATTGGATAGAACATGCACCAAGAGAATTTTTCTGCGAAAACTGCCTGATTTTCATAACTGACTTTAGGAAAACCTACGAAATGTAAGTAAATGTTTCTAGGTGTAAATATGCCTTGTATTGTGGTTGAAAAATCGGTAATCCACATGCTCACGGTCATTAAATAATGTTTGTCGAAGCCGTGATGAATGTAACGTTTTCGGAACACGGAATGTCTCAGTGAGTGAACCTCTGAAAATAACAGTTCTGCTGGATAGAATTCGCTTGAATTGAATGTTACTGTGAAAAGTTCATGATTTTCGAATCTGGATGTTAGGAAAAACCTGTGAAATCAGAATAACTACTTCTAGGTGTAAATATGCCTTGTATGGTGGATGAAAGTTCGGTAATCCACATGCTCACACTCATTAAAGAATGTTTGTCGAACTCGTGATGCATGTAAACTGTTCGGAATACGGAATGTCTTAGTGAAGGTAACAATGTAAGTTACATGTCTATTGGGTAGAACTCGCTTGAAGAGAATTTTTCTGCGAAATGTGCCTCATTTTGAAAACTGCCATTAGGAGAACCCTGTGAAATCTGAGAAAATGCATCTAAGTGACAATATGCCTTGACTGGTGAATGAAATTCCGGTAAATCACATGTTAATAACAGTGTAGTAATTATTTGGTAAACCGTGATTCATGTAGCGCTTTTGGAAAATGGAATTTCACAGCAATGAAACTATGTAAATTACAATTCTATTGAGTAGAACGAGCTAGAAGAGAATTTTTCTGCGAAAATTGCATGATTATCGAATCTGAAATTTGGAAAAAGCTGCAAAAAGGGAGTAAATATTTGCAGGTGTAAGTGTGCCATTATGTTGCAAGAAAGTTCAGTAATCCCCATATTCACAACATATTAAAGAATCTTTTTCAAATCCTGTGATGCATGTAGCGTGTTCAGAACGTGGAATTTCACGGTGATTGAAACAATGTAAATTAATTCTCTATTGGGTAGAACTCGCTCCGAGAGTATTTTTCTGCGAAAACTTCGTCATTTTTGAACCTGGCGTTTAGAAAACGCTGCAAAATCTGAGAAAATACTTCTAAGAATCAATATTCAATATATTGTGGTGAAAGTTTGGTAATAAACATACTACCAAATTGTAGTGAATATTGTCGAATACTTTATGCATGTAACATGTTCGGAACATGGAATTTCACGGCCAGGGAATTTATGTAAATTACGTTTCCCTCGGTTAGAAATCACTCCAAGAGATTTTTCCTGAGAAATCGGCCTGATTTTTGAAACTGGCGTTAGGAAAAACCTGCGAACCCAGATTACTAGATTCTCGGTGTACATCTGCCTTTTATGGTGGATGAAAGTTCGGTAATCCGCATGCTAACTACTCTGTAGTGAATATTTGTCGAATTCGAGATACGTGAAGTGTGTTCGGAACACAGAATATCACGGTGAGCGAATCTATGTTAAATATATATCTCTTGGGTAGAATTTGCTCTAAGAGTTTTTTCTGAGAAATCTGCCTCATTTTTGAACCTGGCGTTTGAAAATGTCTGCAAAGTCAGAGAAAATGCTTCAAAGTGTCAATATGCCTTGTATTGTGATGCAAGATCGTAAAACCACATGCAAACAAATCTGTGGTGAATATTTTTAGAAAGCATTATGCATGAAGTGTGATCGTATCACGGAAAATCCCGGCGATGGAATCTATGTAAATTACACACCTATTGGTTAGAATTCGCTCCAAAACTTTTTCCCTGAGAAAACGGCCTGATTTTCCAAACTGGCATTAGGAAAAAGCTGCAAATTCAGAGTTAATGTTTCTACTTGTAAGTATGCCATGTATGGTGGATGAAAGTTCTGTAATCTACATGTTCACAACTCATTCAGAGAAAGTTTGTTGAAACCTTGATGCATGTAGCGTGTTCGGAAAATGGAATGTCACTGTGAGGGAAACTATGTAAATTACATTTCTATTGGGAAGTACTCAGCTCCACGAGAATGTTTTCTGCGAATCTGCCTCCTTTTCAAAACTGGCATTAGGAAAAAATTTCGATATGTGAGAAAATGCCAACATGGCATTTTTCAAATTGTCATCATGGCTTTTATGGTGGATGAAAGTTCGGTAATCCTTATGCTAACAACTCTGTAGTGAATATTTGTCGAATCCATGATGCATGTAGCTTTTTCGGAACACGGAATTTCACGATGACGAGTTCTATGTAATTTACATATCTATTGTGTAGAACACGCTCCTACAGTTTTTTCCTTTGAAAAGTGCCTGATTTTCGAAACTGCTATTAGGAAATGTCTGCGAACTCAGTTTTAATGTTTCTAGGTGTCAATATGCCTTGTACTGGTGGATGAAAGTTTTGTAATACACATGTACACAACTCATTAAGAATGTATGTAAAATCCGTGATGCATGTAGCGCGTTCAAAACATGGACTGTCACGGTGAGGTAAACTATGTAAATTACATATCTATTGGTTAGAACACGCTCCAGGAGCATTTTACTGGAAAAATCTGCCTCAGTTTGGAAACTGGTGTTTTGAAAACGCTGCAAAATCTGAGTAAATGCTTTAAGGTGACAATATGTCCTTCAATGGGTTATTAATGATGTGTAATTCACATGCTAAGAACTCAGCAGTGAATATTTGTTGAATCCGTGGTGCATGTACCATTTTCGGAACACGGAATGTTATGGTGATGGTATCTATGAAAATGAGATGTCTATTGGATAGAACATGCACCAAGAGAATTTTTCTGCGAAAAATGCCTGATTTTGGTAACTGACGTTAGGAAAACCGGCGAAATCTAAGTAAATGTATCTAGGTGTAATTATGGCTTGTATTGTGGTTGAAAAATCGGTAATCAACCTGCTCACGGTCATTAAATAATGTTTGTCGAAGCCGTGATGAATGTAACGTTTTCGGAACACGGAATGTCTCGGTGAGTGAAGCTCTGAAAATAACAATTCTGTTGGATAGAACTCGCTTGAATTGAATGTTTCTGTGAAAAGTTCATGATTTTCGAATCTGGATGTTAGGAAAAACCTGCGAAATCAGAATAACTACTTCTAGGTGTAAATATGCCTTATATAGTGGATGAAAGTTCGGTAATCCACATGCTCACACTCATTAAAGAATGTTTGTCGAACTCGTGATGCATGTAATGTGTTCGGAATACGGAATGTCATAGTGAATTTAACAATGTAAGTTACATTTCTATAGGGTAGAACTCGCTTGAAGAATATTTTTCTGCGAAATGTGCCTCATTTTGAAAACTGCCATTAGGAGAACCCTGTGAAATCTGAGAAAATACTTCTAAGTGTCAATATGCCTTGACTGGTGAATGAAAGTCCGGTAATCCATATATTAATAACAGTGTAGTAATTATTTTTTAAACCGTGATTCATGTAGCGCTTTTGGAGAATGGAATTTCACAGGTAATGAAACTATGTAAATTACAATTCTATTGAGTAGAACGAGCTAGAAGAGAATTTTTCTGCGAAAATTGCATGATTAACGAATCTGAAATTTGGAAAAAGCTGCAAAAAGGGAGTAAATATTTGCAGGTGTAAGTGTGCCATTATGTTGCAAGAAAGTTCAGAAATCAACAAATTCACAACATATTAAAGAATCTTTTTCTAATACATGATGCATGTAGCGTGTTCAGAACGTGGAATTTCACGGTGATTGAAACAATATATATTACTTCTCTACTGGGTAGAACTCGCTCCGAGAGGGTTTTTCTGTGAAAACTTCGTCATTTTTAAACCTGGCGTTTAGAAAACGCTGCAAAATGTGAGAAAATACTTCTAAGAATCAATATTCAATGTATTGTGATGAAAGTTCGGTAATCTACATGCTACCAAATTTGTAGTGATTGTTGTCGAATCCTTTATGCATGTAATATGTTCGGAATACAGAATTTCACGGCCAGGGAATTTATGTAAATTACATTTCCCTTGGTTAGAAATCACTCCAAGAGATTTTTCCTGAGAAATCGGCCTGATTTTCGAAACTGGCTTTAGGAAAATCTGCGAACCCAGATTACTAGATTCTCGGTGTACATCTGCCTTTTATGGTGGATGAAAGTTCGGTAATCCGCATGCTAACTATTCTGTAGAGAATATTTGTCGAATCCGTGATGCATGTAGCTTTTTCGGAACACGGAATTTCACGATGACGGGTTCTATGTAAATTGCATGTCTATTGGGTATAAATCCATGCAAGAGGATTTTTCTGTGGAAACTGCATGGTTTTAGAGACTGACATTTGGAGAATACTACTAAATCAGGAATAAAATTTCTACGTATAAATATGCACTGTAAGGTGGATTAAAGTACGTTAATACACATGTTCACAACTCATTAAAGAATGTTTGTTTAATCCGTGGTGCATGTAACGAGTTCAGAACACAGAATATCACGGTGAATGGAAGTAGGGAAATTACCTATCTTTTGGGTAGAACTGGCTCCAAGAGCATTTTTCTGCCAAATCTGCCTCATTTTCAAAACTGGCTTTCAAACTAAAGTGTGAAATCTGAGAAAATTCTTCAAAGTGTCAGCAATGTTTTCATGGTGGATGAAAGTGCTGTAATCCACTCGCTAACAACTCTGCAGTGAATATTTGTCACACCCAAGATGCATGTAGCGTGTTCGGAACATGGAATTTGATGGTGAGCGAATCCATGTAAATTACATGTCTATTAGTTAGAACCCGCTCCAAGAGATTTTTGCCGTGAAATCAGTCTCATTTTCGAAACTGGCATTTGGAAAACTCTGTGAAATCACAGAAAATGCTGCTACGATACTATATGCCTTCTATAGTGAGAAAGTCCTGTAATCCACATGCAAGAAACTCTCTAGTGTATTTTTGTCGAATCTTTTCTGCATGTAGCATGATCGAAACACGTAATTTCACAGCGGGAGAATCTATGTAATTTACATATCTATTGGGTAGAACACGCTCCAACAATTTTTTCCTTTGAAAACTGCCTGATTTTCGAAACTGCTATTAGGAAATGCCTGCAAACTCAGTGTTAATGTTTCTAGGTGTCAATATGCCTTGTATGGTGGATGAAAGATTTGTAACACACATGTACACAACTCAGTAAGAATGTATGTAAAATCCGTGATGCATGTAGCGCCTTTCGGATCATGGACTGTCACGGTGAGGCAAACTATGTAAATTACATATCTATTGGTTAGAACACGCTCCAGGAGCATTTTACTGAAAAATCTGCCACAGTTTGAAAACTGTTGTTATGAAAAGGCTGCAAAATCTGAGTAAATGCTTTAAGGTGACAATACGTCTTCAATGGGTTTTTAAAGATGTGTAATTCACATGCTAAGAACTCAGCAGTGAATATTTGTTGAATCCGTGGTGCATGGACCGTTTTCGGAACACGGAATGTTACGGTGAAGGTATCTATGAAAATGAGATGTCTATTGGATAGAACATGCACCAAGAGAATTTTTCTGCGAAAACTGCCTGATTTTCATAACTGACTTTAGGAAAACCTACGAAATGTAAGTAAATGTTTCTAGGTGTAAATATGCCTTGTATTGTGGTTGAAAAATCGGTAATCCACATGCTCACGGTCATTAAATAATGTTTGTCGAAGCCGTGATGAATGTAACGTTTTCGGAACACGGAATGTCTCAGTGAGTGAACCTCTGAAAATAACAGTTCTGCTGGATAGAATTCGCTTGAATTGAATGTTACTGTGAAAAGTTCATGATTTTCGAATCTGGATGTTAGGAAAAACCTGTGAAATCAGAATAACTACTTCTAGGTGTAAATATGCCTTGTATGGTGGATGAAAGTTCGGTAATCCACATGCTCACACTCATTAAAGAATGTTTGTCGAACTCGTGATGCATGTAAACTGTTCGGAATACGGAATGTCTTAGTGAAGGTAACAATGTAAGTTACATGTCTATTGGGTAGAACTCGCTTGAAGAGAATTTTTCTGCGAAATGTGCCTCATTTTGAAAACTGCCATTAGGAGAACCCTGTGAAATCTGAAAAATGCTTCTAAGTGTCAATATGCCTTGACTGGTGAATGAAAGTCCGGTAATCCACATGTTAATAACAGTGTAGTAATTATTTTTTAAACCGTGATTCATGTAGCGCTTTTGGAAAATGGAATTTCACGGTAATGAAACTATGTAAATTACAATTCTATTCAGTAGAACGAGCTAGAAGAGGATTTTTCTGCGAAAATGGCATGATTATCGAATCTGAAATTTGGAAAAAGCTGCAAAAAGGGAGTAAATATTTGCAGGTGTAAGTGTGCCATTATGTTGCAAGAAAGTTCATTAATCCACATATTCACAACATATTAAAGAATCTTTTTCTAATCCGTGATGCATGTAGCGTGTTCAGAACGTGGAATATCACGGTGATTGAAACAATGTAAATTACTTCTCTATTGGGTAGAACTCGCTCCGAGAGTGTTTTTCTGCGAAAACTTCGTCATTTTTGAACCTGGCTTTTAGAAAACGCTGCAAAATCTGAGAAAATACATCTAAGAATCAATATTAAATGTATTGTGATGAAAGTTCTGTAATCCACAGGCTAACAAATTTGTAGTGTATATATCTCGAATATTTTCTGCATATAACATGTTCGGAACACGGAATTTCACGCCAGAGAATTTATTTAAATTATATTTCCCTTGGTTAGAAATCACTCCAAAAGATTTTTCCTGAGAAATCGGCCTGATTTTCGATACTGGCGTTAGGAAAAACCTGCGAACCCAGATTACTAGATTCTCGGTGTACATCTGCCTTTTATGGTGGATGAAAGTTCGGTATCCGCATGCTAACTACTCTTTTGTGAATATGTGTTGAATCCGAGATACGTGAAGTGTGTTCGGAACACAGAATATCACGGTGAGCGAATCTATGTAAAATACATGTCTCTTGGGTAGAATTTGCTCTAAGAGTTTTTTCTGAGAAATCTGCCTCATTTTTGAACCTGGCGTTTGAAAATCTCTGCAAAGTCAGAGAAAATGCTTCAAAGTGTCAATATGCCTTGTATTGAGATGCAAGATCGTAAAACCACATGCAAACAAATCTGTGGTGAATATTTTTACAAAGCATTATGCATGAAGTGTGATCGTATCACGGAAAATCCCGGCGATGGAATCTATGTAAATTACACACCTATTGGTTAGAATTCGCTCCAAAACTTTTTCCCTGAGAAAACGGCCTGATTTTCCAAACTGGCATTAGGAAAAAGCTGCAAATTCAGAGTTAATGTTTCTACTTGTAAGTATGCCATGTATGGTGGATGAAAGTTCTGTAATCTACATGTTCACAACTCATTCAAGAAAGTTTGTTGAAACCTTGATGCATGTAGCGTGTTCGGAAAATGGAATGTCACTGTGAGGGAAACTATGTAAATTACATTTCTATTGGGAAGTACTCACTCCACGAGAATGTTTCTGCGAATCTGCCTCCTTTTCAAAACTGGCATTAGGAAAAAATTTCGATATGTGAGAAAATGCCAACATGGCATTTTTCAAATTGTCAACATGGCTTTTATGGTGGATGAAAGTTCGGTAATCCTTATGCTAACAACTCTGTAGTGAATATTTGTCGAATCCATGATGCATGTAGCTTTTTCGGAACACGGAATTTCACGATGACGATTTCTATGTAATTTACATATCTATTGGGTAGAACACGCTCCAACAGTTTTTTCCTTTGAAAAGTGCCTGATTTTCGAAACTGCTATTAGGAAATGTCTGCGAACTCAGTTTTAATGTTTCTAGGTGTCAATATGCCTTGTACGGTGGATGAAAGTTTTGTAATACACATGTACACAACTCATTAAGAATGTATGTAAAATCCGTGATGCATGTAGCGCGTTCGGAACATGGACTGTCACGGTGAGGTAAACTATGTAAATTACATATCTATTGGTTAGAACACGCTCCAGGAGCATTTTACTGAAAAATCTGCCTCAGTTTGGAAACTGGTGTTTTGAAAACGCTGCAAAATCTGAGTAAATGGTTTAAGGTGACAATATGCCTTCAATGGGTTATTAATGATGTGTAATTCACATGCTAAGAACTCAGCAGTGAATATTTGTTGAATCCGTGGTGCATGTACCATTTTCAGAACACGGAATGTTATGGTGATGGTATCTATGAAAATAAGATGTCTATTGGATAGAACATGCACCAAGAGAATTTTTCTGCAAAAAATGCCTGATTTTGGTAACTGACGTTAGGAAAACCTGCGAAATCTAAGTAAATGTTTCTAGGTGTAAATATGGCTTGTATTGTGGTTGAAAAATCGGTAATCCACATGCTCACGGTCATTAAATAATGTTTGTCGAAGCCGTGATGAATGTAACGTTTTCGGAACACGGAATGTCTCGGTGAGTGAAGCTCTGAAAATAACAATTCTGTTGGATAGAACTCGCTTGAATTGAATGTTTCTGTGAAAAGTTCATGTTTTTCGAATGTGGATGTTTAGAAAAACCTGCGAAATCAGATTAACTACTTCTGGTGTAAATATGCCTTTATGGTGGATGAAAGTTCGGTAATCCACATGCTCACACTCATTAAAGAATGTTTGTCGAACTCGTGATGCATGTAAATTGTTCGGAATACGGAATGTCATAGTGAAGGTAACAATGTAAGTTACATGTCTATTGGGTAGAACTCGCTTGAAGAGAATATTTCTGCGAAATGTGCCTCATGTAGAAAACTGCCATTAGGAGAACCCTGTGAAATCTGAGAAAATGCTTCTAAGTGTCAATATGCCTTGACTAGTGAATGAAAGTCCGGTAATCCATATGTTAATAACAGTGAGGTAATTATTTTTTAAACCGTGATTCATGTAGCGCTTTTGGAAAATGGAATTTCAAGGTAATGAAACTATGTAAATTACAATTCTATTGAGTAGAACGAGCTAGAAGAGAATTTTTCTGCGAAAATTGCGTGATTATCGAATCTAAAGTTTGGAAAAAGCTGCAAAAAGGGAGTAAATATTTGCAGGTGTAAGTGTGCCATTATGTTGCAAGAAAGTTCAGTAATCCCCATATTCACAACATATTAAAGAATCTTTTTCTAATCCGTGATGCATGTAGCGTGTTCAGAACGTGGAATTTCACGGTGATTGAAACAATGTAAATTACTTCTCTATTGGGTAGAACTCACTCACAGAGTGTTTTTCTGTGAAAACTTCGTCATTTTTGAACCTGGCGTTTAGAAAACGCTGCAAAATCTGAGAAAATACTTCTAAGAATCAATATTCAATGTATTGTGATGAAAGTTCGGTAATCCACATGCTAACAAATTTGTAGTGAATATTAGTCGAATCCTTTATGCATGTAACATGTACGGAACACGGAATTTCACGGCCAGGGAATTTATGTAAATTACATTTCCCTTGGTTAGAAATCACTCCAAGAGATTTTTCCTGAGAAATCGGCCTGATTTTCGAAACTGGCTTTAGGAAAATCTGCGAACCCAGATTACTAGATTCTCGGTGTACATCTGCCTTTTATGGTGGATGAAAGTTCGGTAATCCGCATGCTAACTATTCTGTAGAGAATATTTGTCGAATCCGTGATGCATGTAGCTTTTTCGGAACACGGAATTTCACGATGACGGGTTCTATGTAAATTGCATGTCTATTGGGTATAAATCCATGCAAGAGGATTTTTCTGTGGAAACTGCATGGTTTTAGAGACTGACATTTGGAGAATACTACTAAATCAGAATAAAATTTCTACGTATAAATATGCACTGTAAGGTGGATTAAAGTACGTTAATACACATGTTCACAACTCATTAAAGAATGTTTGTTTAATCCGTGGTGCATGTAACGAGTTCAGAACACAGAATATCACGGTGAATGGAAGTAGGGAAATTACCTATCTTTTGGGTAGAACTGGCTCCAAGAGCATTTTTCTGCCAAATCTGCCTCATTTTCAAAACTGGCTTTCAAACTAAAGTGTGAAATCTGAGAAAATTCTTCAAAGTGTCAGCAATGTTTTCATGGTGGATGAAAGTGCTGTAATCCACTTGCTAACAACTCTGCAGTGAATATTTGTCACACCCAAGATGCATGTAGCGTGTTCGGAACATGGAATTTGATGGTGAGCGAATCCATGTAAATTACATGTCTATTAGTTAGAACCCGCTCCAAGAGATTTTTGCCGTGAAATCAGTCTCATTTTCGAAACTGGCATTTGGAAAACTCTGTGAAATCACAGAAAATGCTGCTACGATACTATATGCCTTCTATAGTGAGAAAGTCCTGTAATCCACATGCAAGAAACTCTCTAGTGTATTTTTGTCGAATCTTTTCTGCATGTAGCATGATCGAAACACGTAATTTCACAGCGGGAGAATCTATGTAATTTACATATCTATTGGGTAGAACACGCTCCAACAATTTTTTCCTTTGAAAACTGCCTGATTTTCGAAACTGCTATTAGGAAATGCCTGCAAACTCAGTGTTAATGTTTCTAGGTGTCAATATGCCTTGTATGGTGGATGAAAGATTTGTAACACACATGTACACAACTCAGTAAGAATGTATGTAAAATCCGTGATGCATGTAGCGCCTTTCGGATCATGGACTGTCACGGTGAGGCAAACTATGTAAATTACATATCTATTGGTTAGAACACGCTCCAGGAGCATTTTACTGAAAAATCTGCCACAGTTTGAAAACTGTTGTTATGAAAAGGCTGCAAAATCTGAGTAAATGCTTTAAGGTGACAATACGTCTTCAATGGGTTTTTAAAGATGTGTAATTCACATGCTAAGAACTCAGCAGTGAATATTTGTTGAATCCGTGGTGCATGGACCGTTTTCGGAACACGGAATGTTACGGTGAAGGTATCTATGAAAATGAGATGTCTATTGGATAGAACATGCACCAAGAGAATTTTTCTGCGAAAACTGCCTGATTTTCATAACTGACTTTAGGAAAACCTACGAAATGTAAGTAAATGTTTCTAGGTGTAAATATGCCTTGTATTGTGGTTGAAAAATCGGTAATCCACATGCTCACGGTCATTAAATAATGTTTGTCGAAGCCGTGATGAATGTAACGTTTTCGGAACACGGAATGTCTCAGTGAGTGAACCTCTGAAAATAACAGTTCTGCTGGATAGAATTCGCTTGAATTGAATGTTACTGTGAAAAGTTCATGATTTTCGAATCTGGATGTTAGGAAAAACCTGTGAAATCAGAATAACTACTTCTAGGTGTAAATATGCCTTGTATGGTGGATGAAAGTTCGGTAATCCACATGCTCACACTCATTAAAGAATGTTTGTCGAACTCGTGATGCATGTAAACTGTTCGGAATACGGAATGTCTTAGTGAAGGTAACAATGTAAGTTACATGTCTATTGGGTAGAACTCGCTTGAAGAGAATTTTTCTGCGAAATGTGCCTCATTTTGAAAACTGCCATTAGGAGAACCCTGTGAAATCTGAAAAAATGCTTCTAAGTGTCAATATGCCTTGACTGGTGAATGAAAGTCCGGTAATCCACATGTTAATAACAGTGTAGTAATTATTTTTTAAACCGTGATTCATGTAGCGCTTTTGGAAAATGGAATTTCACGGTAATGAAACTATGTAAATTACAATTCTATTCAGTAGAACGAGCTAGAAGAGGATTTTTCTGCGAAAATGGCATGATTATCGAATCTGAAATTTGGAAAAAGCTGCAAAAAGGGAGTAAATATTTGCAGGTGTAAGTGTGCCATTATGTTGCAAGAAAGTTCATTAATCCACATATTCACAACATATTAAAGAATCTTTTTCTAATCCGTGATGCATGTAGCGTGTTCAGAACGTGGAATATCACGGTGATTGAAACAATGTAAATTACTTCTCTATTGGGTAGAACTCGCTCCGAGAGTGTTTTTCTGCGAAAACTTCGTCATTTTTGAACCTGGCTTTTAGAAAACGCTGCAAAATCTGAGAAAATACATCTAAGAATCAATATTAAATGTATTGTGATGAAAGTTCTGTAATCCACAGGCTAACAAATTTGTAGTGTATATATCTCGAATATTTTCTGCATATAACATGTTCGGAACACGGAATTTCACGCCAGAGAATTTATTTAAATTATATTTCCCTTGGTTAGAAATCACTCCAAAAGATTTTTCCTGAGAAATCGGCCTGATTTTCGATACTGGCGTTAGGAAAAACCTGCGAACCCAGATTACTAGATTCTCGGTGTACATCTGCCTTTTATGGTGGATGAAAGTTCGGTTATCCGCATGCTAACTACTCTTTTGTGAATATGTGTTGAATCCGAGATACGTGAAGTGTGTTCGGAACACAGAATATCACGGTGAGCGAATCTATGTAAAATACATGTCTCTTGGGTAGAATTTGCTCTAAGAGTTTTTTCTGAGAAATCTGCCTCATTTTTGAACCTGGCGTTTGAAAATCTCTGCAAAGTCAGAGAAAATGCTTCAAAGTGTCAATATGCCTTGTATTGAGATGCAAGATCGTAAAACCACATGCAAACAAATCTGTGGTGAATATTTTTACAAAGCATTATGCATGAAGTGTGATCGTATCACGGAAAATCCCGGCGATGGAATCTATGTAAATTACACACCTATTGGTTAGAATTCGCTCCAAAACTTTTTCCCTGAGAAAACGGCCTGATTTTCCAAACTGGCATTAGGAAAAAGCTGCAAATTCAGAGTTAATGTTTCTACTTGTAAGTATGCCATGTATGGTGGATGAAAGTTCTGTAATCTACATGTTCACAACTCATTCAAGAAAGTTTGTTGAAACCTTGATGCATGTAGCGTGTTCGGAAAATGGAATGTCACTGTGAGGGAAACTATGTAAATTACATTTCTATTGGGAAGTACTCACTCCACGAGAATGTTTCTGCGAATCTGCCTCCTTTTCAAAACTGGCATTAGGAAAAAATTTCGATATGTGAGAAAATGCCAACATGGCATTTTTCAAATTGTCAACATGGCTTTTATGGTGGATGAAAGTTCGGTAATCCTTATGCTAACAACTCTGTAGTGAATATTTGTCGAATCCATGATGCATGTAGCTTTTTCGGAACACGGAATTTCACGATGACGATTTCTATGTAATTTACATATCTATTGGGTAGAACACGCTCCAACAGTTTTTTCCTTTGAAAAGTGCCTGATTTTCGAAACTGCTATTAGGAAATGTCTGCGAACTCAGTTTTAATATTTCTAGGTGTCAATATGCCTTGTACGGTGGATGAAAGTTTTGTAATACACATGTACACAACTCATTAAGAATGTATGTAAAATCCGTGATGCATGTAGCGCGTTCGGAACATGGACTGTCACGGTGAGGTAAACTATGTAAATTACATATCTATTGGTTAGAACACGCTCCAGGAGCATTTTACTGAAAAATCTGCCTCAGTTTGGAAACTGGTGTTTTGAAAACGCTGCAAAATCTGAGTAAATGGTTTAAGGTGACAATATGCCTTCAATGGGTTATTAATGATGTGTAATTCACATGCTAAGAACTCAGCAGTGAATATTTGTTGAATCCGTGGTGCATGTACCATTTTCAGAACACGGAATGTTATGGTGATGGTATCTATGAAAATAAGATGTCTATTGGATAGAACATGCACCAAGAGAATTTTTCTGCAAAAAATGCCTGATTTTGGTAACTGACGTTAGGAAAACCTGCGAAATCTAAGTAAATGTTTCTAGGTGTAAATATGGCTTGTATTGTGGTTGAAAAATCGGTAATCCACATGCTCACGGTCATTAAATAATGTTTGTCGAAGCCGTGATGAATGTAACGTTTTCGGAACACGGAATGTCTCGGTGAGTGAAGCTCTGAAAATAACAATTCTGTTGGATAGAACTCGCTTGAATTGAATGTTTCTGTGAAAAGTTCATGTTTTTCGAATGTGGATGTTTAGAAAAACCTGCGAAATCAGATTAACTACTTCTGGTGTAAATATGCCTTTATGGTGGATGAAAGTTCGGTAATCCACATGCTCACACTCATTAAAGAATGTTTGTCGAACTCGTGATGCATGTAAATTGTTCGGAATACGGAATGTCATAGTGAAGGTAACAATGTAAGTTACATGTCTATTGGGTAGAACTCGCTTGAAGAGAATATTTCTGCGAAATGTGCCTCATGTAGAAAACTGCCATTAGGAGAACCCTGTGAAATCTGAGAAAATGCTTCTAAGTGTCAATATGCCTTGACTAGTGAATGAAAGTCCGGTAATCCATATGTTAATAACAGTGAGGTAATTATTTTTTAAACCGTGATTCATGTAGCGCTTTTGGAAAATGGAATTTCAAGGTAATGAAACTATGTAAATTACAATTCTATTGAGTAGAACGAGCTAGAAGAGAATTTTTCTGCGAAAATTGCGTGATTATCGAATCTAAAGTTTGGAAAAAGCTGCAAAAAGGGAGTAAATATTTGCAGGTGTAAGTGTGCCATTATGTTGCAAGAAAGTTCAGTAATCCCCATATTCACAACATATTAAAGAATCTTTTTCTAATCCGTGATGCATGTAGCGTGTTCAGAACGTGGAATTTCACGGTGATTGAAACAATGTAAATTACTTCTCTATTGGGTAGAACTCACTCACAGAGTGTTTTTCTGTGAAAACTTCGTCATTTTTGAACCTGGCGTTTAGAAAACGCTGCAAAATCTGAGAAAATACTTCTAAGAATCAATATTCAATGTATTGTGATGAAAGTTCGGTAATCCACATGCTAACAAATTTGTAGTGAATATTAGTCGAATCCTTTATGCATGTAACATGTACGGAACACGGAATTTCACGGCCAGGGAATTTATGTAAATTACATTTCCCTTGGTTAGAAATCACTCCAAGAGATTTTTCCTGAGAAATCGGCCTGATTTTCGAAACTGGCTTTAGGAAAATCTGCGAACCCAGATTACTAGATTCTCGGTGTACATCTGCCTTTTATGGTGGATGAAAGTTCGGTAATCCGCATGCTAACTATTCTGTAGAGAATATTTGTCGAATCCGTGATGCATGTAGCTTTTTCGGAACACGGAATTTCACGATGACGGGTTCTATGTAAATTGCATGTCTATTGGGTATAAATCCATGCAAGAGGATTTTTCTGTGGAAACTGCATGGTTTTAGAGACTGACATTTGGAGAATACTACTAAATCAGAATAAAATTTCTACGTATAAATATGCACTGTAAGGTGGATTAAAGTACGTTAATACACATGTTCACAACTCATTAAAGAATGTTTGTTTAATCCGTGGTGCATGTAACGAGTTCAGAACACAGAATATCACGGTGAATGGAAGTAGGGAAATTACCTATCTTTTGGGTAGAACTGGCTCCAAGAGCATTTTTCTGCCAAATCTGCCTCATTTTCAAAACTGGCTTTCAAACTAAAGTGTGAAATCTGAGAAAATTCTTCAAAGTGTCAGCAATGTTTTCATGGTGGATGAAAGTGCTGTAATCCACTCGCTAACAACTCTGCAGTGAATATTTGTCACACCCAAGATGCATGTAGCGTGTTCGGAACATGGAATTTGATGGTGAGCGAATCCATGTAAATTACATGTCTATTAGTTAGAACCCGCTCCAAGAGATTTTTGCCGTGAAATCAGTCTCATTTTCGAAACTGGCATTTGGAAAACTCTGTGAAATCACAGAAAATGCTGCTACGATACTATATGCCTTCTATAGTGAGAAAGTCCTGTAATCCACATGCAAGAAACTCTCTAGTGTATTTTTGTCGAATCTTTTCTGCATGTAGCATGATCGAAACACGTAATTTCACAGCGGGAGAATCTATGTAATTTACATATCTATTGGGTAGAACACGCTCCAACAATTTTTTCCTTTGAAAACTGCCTGATTTTCGAAACTGCTATTAGGAAATGCCTGCAAACTCAGTGTTAATGTTTCTAGGTGTCAATATGCCTTGTATGGTGGATGAAAGATTTGTAACACACATGTACACAACTCAGTAAGAATGTATGTAAAATCCGTGATGCATGTAGCGCCTTTCGGATCATGGACTGTCACGGTGAGGCAAACTATGTAAATTACATATCTATTGGTTAGAACACGCTCCAGGAGCATTTTACTGAAAAATCTGCCACAGTTTGAAAACTGTTGTTATGAAAAGGCTGCAAAATCTGAGTAAATGCTTTAAGGTGACAATACGTCTTCAATGGGTTTTTAAAGATGTGTAATTCACATGCTAAGAACTCAGCAGTGAATATTTGTTGAATCCGTGGTGCATGGACCGTTTTCGGAACACGGAATGTTACGGTGAAGGTATCTATGAAAATGAGATGTCTATTGGATAGAACATGCACCAAGAGAATTTTTCTGCGAAAACTGCCTGATTTTCATAACTGACTTTAGGAAAACCTACGAAATGTAAGTAAATGTTTCTAGGTGTAAATATGCCTTGTATTGTGGTTGAAAAATCGGTAATCCACATGCTCACGGTCATTAAATAATGTTTGTCGAAGCCGTGATGAATGTAACGTTTTCGGAACACGGAATGTCTCAGTGAGTGAACCTCTGAAAATAACAGTTCTGCTGGATAGAATTCGCTTGAATTGAATGTTACTGTGAAAAGTTCATGATTTTCGAATCTGGATGTTAGGAAAAACCTGTGAAATCAGAATAACTACTTCTAGGTGTAAATATGCCTTGTATGGTGGATGAAAGTTCGGTAATCCACATGCTCACACTCATTAAAGAATGTTTGTCGAACTCGTGATGCATGTAAACTGTTCGGAATACGGAATGTCTTAGTGAAGGTAACAATGTAAGTTACATGTCTATTGGGTAGAACTCGCTTGAAGAGAATTTTTCTGCGAAATGTGCCTCATTTTGAAAACTGCCATTAGGAGAACCCTGTGAAATCTGAAAAAATGCTTCTAAGTGTCAATATGCCTTGACTGGTGAATGAAAGTCCGGTAATCCACATGTTAATAACAGTGTAGTAATTATTTTTTAAACCGTGATTCATGTAGCGCTTTTGGAAAATGGAATTTCACGGTAATGAAACTATGTAAATTACAATTCTATTCAGTAGAACGAGCTAGAAGAGGATTTTTCTGCGAAAATGGCATGATTATCGAATCTGAAATTTGGAAAAAGCTGCAAAAAGGGAGTAAATATTTGCAGGTGTAAGTGTGCCATTATGTTGCAAGAAAGTTCATTAATCCACATATTCACAACATATTAAAGAATCTTTTTCTAATCCGTGATGCATGTAGCGTGTTCAGAACGTGGAATATCACGGTGATTGAAACAATGTAAATTACTTCTCTATTGGGTAGAACTCGCTCCGAGAGTGTTTTTCTGCGAAAACTTCGTCATTTTTGAACCTGGCTTTTAGAAAACGCTGCAAAATCTGAGAAAATACATCTAAGAATCAATATTAAATGTATTGTGATGAAAGTTCTGTAATCCACAGGCTAACAAATTTGTAGTGTATATATCTCGAATATTTTCTGCATATAACATGTTCGGAACACGGAATTTCACGCCAGAGAATTTATTTAAATTATATTTCCCTTGGTTAGAAATCACTCCAAAAGATTTTTCCTGAGAAATCGGCCTGATTTTCGATACTGGCGTTAGGAAAAACCTGCGAACCCAGATTACTAGATTCTCGGTGTACATCTGCCTTTTATGGTGGATGAAAGTTCGGTTATCCGCATGCTAACTACTCTTTTGTGAATATGTGTTGAATCCGAGATACGTGAAGTGTGTTCGGAACACAGAATATCACGGTGAGCGAATCTATGTAAAATACATGTCTCTTGGGTAGAATTTGCTCTAAGAGTTTTTTCTGAGAAATCTGCCTCATTTTTGAACCTGGCGTTTGAAAATCTCTGCAAAGTCAGAGAAAATGCTTCAAAGTGTCAATATGCCTTGTATTGAGATGCAAGATCGTAAAACCACATGCAAACAAATCTGTGGTGAATATTTTTACAAAGCATTATGCATGAAGTGTGATCGTATCACGGAAAATCCCGGCGATGGAATCTATGTAAATTACACACCTATTGGTTAGAATTCGCTCCAAAACTTTTTCCCTGAGAAAACGGCCTGATTTTCCAAACTGGCATTAGGAAAAAGCTGCAAATTCAGAGTTAATGTTTCTACTTGTAAGTATGCCATGTATGGTGGATGAAAGTTCTGTAATCTACATGTTCACAACTCATTCAAGAAAGTTTGTTGAAACCTGGATGCATGTAGCGTGTTCGGAAAATGGAATGTCACTGTGAGGGAAACTATGTAAATTACATTTCTATTGGGAAGTACTCACTCCACGAGAATGTTTCTGCGAATCTGCCTCCTTTTCAAAACTGGCATTAGGAAAAAATTTCGATATGTGAGAAAATGCCAACATGGCATTTTTCAAATTGTCAACATGGCTTTTATGGTGGATGAAAGTTCGGTAATCCTTATGCTAACAACTCTGTAGTGAATATTTGTCGAATCCATGATGCATGTAGCTTTTTCGGAACACGGAATTTCACGATGACGATTTCTATGTAATTTACATATCTATTGGGTAGAACACGCTCCAACAGTTTTTTTCCTTTGAAAAGTGCCTGATTTTCGAAACTGCTATTAGGAAATGTCTGCGAACTCAGTTTTAATATTTCTAGGTGTCAATATGCCTTGTACGGTGGATGAAAGTTTTGTAATACACATGTACACAACTCATTAAGAATGTATGTAAAATCCGTGATGCATGTAGCGCGTTCGGAACATGGACTGTCACGGTGAGGTAAACTATGTAAATTACATATCTATTGGTTAGAACACGCTCCAGGAGCATTTTACTGGAAAATCTGCCTCAGTTTGGAAACTGGTGTTTTGAAAACGCTGCAAAATCTGAGTAAATGGTTTAAGGTGACAATATGCCTTCAATGGGTTATTAATGATGTGTAATTCACATGCTAAGAACTCAGCAGTGAATATTTGTTGAATCCGTGGTGCATGTACCATTTTCAGAACACGGAATGTTATGGTGATGGTATCTATGAAAATAAGATGTCTATTGGATAGAACATGCACCAAGAGAATTTTTCTGCAAAAAATGCCTGATTTTGGTAACTGACGTTAGGAAAACCTGCGAAATCTAAGTAAATGTTTCTAGGTGTAAATATGGCTTGTATTGTGGTTGAAAAATCGGTAATCCACATGCTCACGGTCATTAAATAATGTTTGTCGAAGCCGTGATGAATGTAACGTTTTCGGAACACGGAATGTCTCGGTGAGTGAAGCTCTGAAAATAACAATTCTGTTGGATAGAACTCGCTTGAATTGAATGTTTCTGTGAAAAGTTCATGTTTTTCGAATGTGGATGTTTAGAAAAACCTGCGAAATCAGATTAACTACTTCTGGTGTAAATATGCCTTTATGGTGGATGAAAGTTCGGTAATCCACATGCTCACACTCATTAAAGAATGTTTGTCGAACTCGTGATGCATGTAAATTGTTCGGAATACGGAATGTCATAGTGAAGGTAACAATGTAAGTTACATGTCTATTGGGTAGAACTCGCTTGAAGAGAATATTTCTGCGAAATGTGCCTCATGTAGAAAACTGCCATTAGGAGAACCCTGTGAAATCTGAGAAAATGCTTCTCAGTGTCAATATGCCTTGACTGGTGAATGAAATTCCGGTAAATCACATGTTAATAACAGTGTAGTAATTATTTTTTAAACCGTGATTCATGTAGCGCTTTTGGAAAATGGAATTTCACGGTAATGAAACTACGTAAATTACAATTCTATTGAGTAGAACGAGCTAGAAGAGAATTTTTCTGCGAAAATTGCGTGATTATCGAATCTGAAGATTGGAAAAAGCTGCAAAAAGGGAGTAAATATTTGCAGGTGTAAGTGTGCCATTATGTTGCAAGAAAGTTCAGTAATCCCCATATTCACAACATATTAAAGAATCTTTTTCTAATCCGTGATGCATGTAGCGTGTTCAGAACGTGGAATTTCACGGTGATTGAAACAATGTAAATTAATACTCTATTGGGTAGAACTCGCTCCGAGAGAGTTTTTCTGCGAAAACTTCGTCATTTTTGAACCTGGAGTTTAGAAAACGCTGCAAAATCTGAGAAAATACTTCTAAGAATCAATATTCAATGTATTGTGATGAAAGTTCGGTAATCCACATGCTACCAAATTTGTAGTGAATATTTGTCCAATTATTTATGCATGTAACATGTTCGGTACACGGAATTTCACAGCGGGAGAATCTATGTAATTTACATTTCAATTGAGTTGAACACGCTCCAACAGTATTTTCCTTTGAAAACTGCCTGATTTCTGAAACTGCTGAAACAAAAAGCTGCGAACACCGAGTTAATGTTTCTAGGTGTCAATATGCCTTGTATGGTGGATGAAAGTTTTGTAATACACATGTACACAACTCATTAAGAATGTCTGTAAAATCCGTGATGAATGTAGCGTGTTCGGAACATGGACTGTCACGGTGAGGCAAACTATGTAAATTACATATCTATTGGTTAGAACACGCTGCAGGAACATTTTACTGAAAAATCTGCCTCAGTTTGGAAACTGGTGTTTTGAAAACGCTGCAAAATCTGAGTAAATGCTTTAAGGAGACAATATGTCTTCAATGGGTTATTAATGATGTGTAATTCACATGCTAAGAACTCAGCAGTGAATATTTGTTGAATCCGTGGTGCATGTACCATTTTCGGAACACGGAATGTTACGGTGATGGTATCTATGAAAATGAGATGTCTATTGGATAGAACATGCACCAAGAGAATTTTTCTGCGAAAACTGCCTGATTTTGATAACTGATGTTAGGAAAACCGGCGAAATCTAAGTAAATGTATGTAGGTGTAAATATGGCTTGTATTGTGGTTGAAAAATCGGTAATCAACCTGCTCACGGTCATTAAATAATGTTTGTCGAAGCCGTGATGAATGTAACGTTTTCGGAACACGGAATGTCTCGGTGAGTGAAGCTCTGAAAATAACAATTCTGCTGGATTGAACTCGCTTGAATTGATTGTTTCTGTGAAAATTTCATGATTTTCGAAACTGGATGTTAGGAAAAACCTGTAAAATCAGAATAACTACTTCTAGGTGTAAATATGCCTTGTATGGTGGATGAAATATTGGTAGTCCACATGCTCACACTCACTAACAATGTATGTCGAAATCGTGATGCATGTAAATTGTTTGGAATACGGAATGTCATAGTGAAGGTAACAATGTAAGTTACATGTCTATTGGGTAGAACTCGCTTGAAGAGAATTTTTCTGAGAAATGGGCCTCATTTTCAAAACTGCCATCAGGAGAACCCTGTGAAATCTGAGAAAATGCTTCTAAGTGTCAATATGCCTTGACTGCTGAATGAAAGTCCGGTATCCACATGTTATTAACAGTGTAGTAATGATTTTTTAAACCTTGATTCATGTAGCGCTTTTGGAAAATGGAATTTCACGGTAATGAAACTATGTAAATTACAATTCTATTGAGCAGAACGAGCTAGAAGAGAATTTTTCAGCGAAAATTGCATGATTATCGAATCTGAAGTTTGGAAAAAGCTGCAAAAAGGGAGTAAATATTTGCAGGTGTAAGTGTGCCATTATGTTGCAAGAAAGTTCAGTAATCCACATATTCACAACATATTAAAGAATCTTTTTCTAATCCGTGATGCATGTAGCGTGTTCAGAACGTGGAATTTCACGGTGTTTGAAACAATGTAAATTACTTCTCTATTGGGTAGAACTCGCTCCGAGAGTGTTTTTCTGTGGCAACTTCGTCATTTTTAAAACTGGCGTTTAGAAAACGCTGCAAAATATGAGAAAATACTTCTAAGAATCAATATTCAATGTGTTGTGATGAAAGTTCGGTAATCCACATGCTACCAAATTTTTAGTGAATATTAGTCGAATCCTTTATGCATGTAACATGTTCGGAACACGGAATTTCACGGCCAGGGAATTTATGTAAATTACATTTCCCTTGGTTAGAAATCACTCCAAGAGTTTTTTCCTGAGAAATCGGCCTGATTTTCGAAACTGGCGTAAGGAAAAACCTGCGAACCCAGATTAATAGATTCTCGGTGTACATCTGCCATTTATGGTGGATGAAAGTTCGGTAATCCGCATGCTAACTACTCTGTAGTGAATATTTGTCGAATCCGTGATACGTGAAGTGTGTTCGGAACACAGAATATCACGGTGAACAAATCTATGTAAAATACATATCTCTTGGGTAGAATTTTCTCTAAGAGTTTTTTCTGAGAAATCTGCCTCATTTTTGAACCTGGCGTTTGAAAATGTCTGCAAAGTCAGAGAAAATGCTTCAAAGTGTCAATATGCCTTGTATTGTGATGCAAGATCGTAAAACCACATGCAAACAAATCTGTGGTGAATATTTTTAGAAAGCATTATGCATGCAGTGGGATCGTATCACGGAAAATCCGGGCGATGGAATCTATGTAAATTACACACCTATTGGTTAGAATTCGCTCCAAAACTTTTTCCCTGAGAAAACGGCCTGATTTTCCAAACTGGCATTAGGAAAAAGCTGCAAATTCAGAGTTAATGTTTCTACTTGTAAGTATGCCATGTATGGTGGATGAAAGTTCTGTAATCTACATGTTCACAACTCATTCAAGAAAGTTTGTTGAAACCTTGATGCATGTAGCGTGTTCGGAAAATGGAATGTCACTGTGAGGGAAACTATGTAAATTACATTTCTATTGGGAAGTACTCACTCCACGAGAATGTTTCTGCGAATCTGCCTCCTTTTCAAAACTGGCATTAGGAAAAAATTTCGATATGTGAGAAAATGCCAACATGGCATTTTTCAAATTGTCAACATGGCTTTTATGGTGGATGAAAGTTCGGTAATCCTTATGCTAACAACTCTGTAGTGAATATTTGTCGAATCCATGATGCATGTAGCTTTTTTCGGAACACGGAATTTCACGATGACGATTTCTATGTAATTTACATATCTATTGGGTAGAACACGCTCCAACAGTTTTTTCCTTTGAAAAGTGCCTGATTTCGAAACTGCTATTAGGAAATGTCTGCGAACTCAGTTTTAATATTTCTAGGTGTCAATATGCCTTGTACGGTGGATGAAAGTTTTGTAATACACATGTACACAACTCATTAAGAATGTATGTAAAATCCGTGATGCATGTAGCGCGTTCGGAACATGGACTGTCACGGTGAGGTAAACTATGTAAATTACATATCTATTGGTTAGAAACACGCTCCAGGAGCATTTTACTGAAAAATCTGCCTCAGTTTGGAAACTGGTGTTTTGAAAACGCTGCAAAATCTGAGTAAATGGTTTTAAGGTGACAATATGCCTTCAATGGGTTATTAATGATGTGTAATTCACATGCTAAGAACTCAGCAGTGAATATTTGTTGAATCCGTGGTGCATGTACCATTTTCAGAACACGGAATGTTATGGTGATGGTATCTATGAAAATAAGATGTCTATTGGATAGAACATGCACCAAGAGAATTTTTCTGCAAAAAATGCCTGATTTTGGTAACTGACGTTAGGAAAACCTGCGAAATCTAAGTAAATGTTTCTAGGTGTAAATATGGCTTGTATTGTGGTTGAAAAATCGGTAATCCACATGCTCACGGTCATTAAATAATGTTTGTCGAAGCCGTGATGAATGTAACGTTTTCGGAACACGGAATGTCTCGGTGAGTGAAGCTCTGAAAATAACAATTCTGTTGGATAGAACTCGCTTGAATTGAATGTTTCTGTGAAAAGTTCATGTTTTTCGAATGTGGATGTTTTGAAAAACCTGTGAAATCAGATTAACTACTTCTGGTGTAAATATGCCTTTATGGTGGATGAAAGTTCGGTAATCCACATGCTCACACTCATTAAAGAATGTTTGTCGAACTCGTGATGCATGTAAATTGTTCGGAATACGGAATGTCATAGTGAAGGTAACAATGTAAGTTACATGTCTATTGGGTAGAACTCGCTTGAAGAGAATATTTCTGCGAAATGTGCCTCATGTAGAAAACTGCCATTAGGAGAACCCTGTGAAATCTGAGAAAATGCTTCTCAGTGTCAATATGCCTTGACTGGTGAATGAAATTCCGGTAAATCACATGTTAATAACAGTGTAGTAATTATTTTTTAAACCGTGATTCATGTAGCGCTTTGGAAAATGGAATTTCACGGTAATGAAACTACGTAAATTACAATTCTATTGAGTAGAACGAGCTAGAAGAGAATTTTTCTGCGAAAATTGCGTGATTATCGAATCTGAAGATTGGAAAAAGCTGCAAAAAGGAGTAAATATTTGCAGGTGTAAGTGTGCCATTATGTTGCAAGAAAGTTCAGTAATCCCCATATTCACAACATATTAAAGAATCTTTTTCTAATCCGTGATGCATGTAGCGTGTTCAGAACGTGGAATTTCACGGTGATTGAAACAATGTAAATTAATACTCTATTGGGTAGAACTCGCTCCGAGAGGGTTTTTCTGCGAAAACTTCGTCATTTTTGAACCTGGAGTTTAGAAAACGCTGCAAAATCTGAGAAAATACTTCTAAGAATCAATATTCAATGTATTGTGATGAAAGTTCGGTAATCCACATGCTACCAAATTGTAGTGAATATTTGTCCAATTATTTATGCATGTAACATGTTCGGAACACGGAATTTCACAGCGGGAGAATCTATGTAATTTACATTTCAATTGAGTTGAACACGCTCCAACAGTATTTTCCTTTGAAAACTGCCTGATTTCTGAAACTGCTGAAACAAAAAGCTGCGAACACCGAGTTAATGTTTCTAGGTGTCAATATGCCTTGTATGGGGATGAAAGTTTTGTAATACACATGTACACAACTCATTAAGAATGTCTGTAAAATCCGTGATGAATGTAGCGTGTTCGGAACATGGACTGTCACGGTGAGGCAAACTATGTAAATTACATATCTATTGGTTAGAACACGCTGCAGGAACATTTTACTGAAAAATCTGCCTCAGTTTGGAAACTGGTGTTTTGAAAACGCTGCAAAATCTGAGTAAATGCTTTAAGGAGACAATATGTCTTCAATGGGTTATTAATGATGTGTAATTCACATGCTAAGAACTCAGCAGTGAATATTTGTTGAATCCGTGGTGCATGTACCATTTTCAGAACACGGAATGTTACGGTGATGGTATCTATGAAATGAGATGTCTATTGGATAGAACATGCACCAAGAGAATTTTTCTGCGAAAACTGCCTGATTTTGATAACTGATGTTAGGAAAACCGGCGAAATCTAAGTAAATGTATGTAGGTGTAAATATGGCTTGTATTGTGGTTGAAAAATCGGTAATCAACCTGCTCACGGTCATTAAATAATGTTTGTCGAAGCCGTGATGAATGTAACGTTTTCGGAACACGGAATGTCTCGGTGAGTGAAGCTCTGAAAATAACAATTCTGCTGGATTGAACTCGCTTGAATTGATTGTTTCTGTGAAAATTTCATGATTTTCGAACTGGATGTTAGGAAAAACCTGTAAAATCAGAATAACTACTTCTAGGTGTAAATATGCCTTGTATGGTGGATGAAATATTGGTAGTCCACATGCTCCACACTCACTAACAATGTATGGTCGAAATCGTGATGCATGTAAATTGTTTGGAATACGGAATGTCATAGTGAAGGTACAATGTAAGTTACATGTCTATTGGGTAGAACTCGCTTGAAGAGAATTTTTCTGAGAAATGGGCCTCATTTTCAAAACTGCCATCAGGAGAACCCTGTGAAATCTGAGAAAATGCTTCTAAGTGTCAATATGCCTTGACTGCTGAATGAAAGTCCGGTTATCCACATGTTATTAACAGTGTAGTAATGATTTTTTAAACCTTGATTCATGTAGCGCTTTTGGAAAATGGAATTTCACGGTAATGAAACTATGTAAATTACAATTCTATTGAGCAGAACGAGCTAGAAGAGAATTTTTCAGCGAAAATTGCATGATTATCGAATCTGAAGTTTGGAAAAGCTGCAAAAAGGGAGTAAATATTTGCAGGTGTAAGTGTGCCATTATGTTGGCAAGAAAGTTCAGTATCCACATATTCACAACATATTAAGAATCTTTTTCTAATCCGTGATGCATGTAGCGTGTTCAGAACGTGGAATTTCACGGTGTTTGAAACAATGTAATTACCTTCTCTATTGGGTAGAAACTCGCTCCGAGAGTGTTTTTCTGTGGCAACTTCGTCATTTTTAAAACTGGCGTTTAGAAAACGCTGCAAAATATGAGAAAATACTTCTAAGAATCAATATTCAATGTGTTGTGATGAAAGTTCGGTAATCCACATGCTACCAAATTTTTAGTGAATATTAGTCGAATCCTTTATGCATGTAAAATGTTCGGAACATGGAATTTCACAGCGGGAGACTCTATGTAATTTACATTTCAATTGAGTTGAACACGCTCCAACAGTATTTCCTTTGAAAACTGCCTGATTTCTGAAACTGCTGAAACAAAAAGCTGCGAACACCGAGTTAATGTTTCTAGGTGTCAATATGCCTTGTATGGTGGATGAAAGTTTTGTAATACACATGTACACAACTCATTAAGAATGTCTGTAAAATCCGTGATGAATGTAGCGTGTTCGGAACATGGACTGTCACGGTGAGGCAAACTATGTAAATTACATATCTATTGGTTAGAACACGCTGCAGGAACATTTTACTGAAAAATCTGCCTCAGTTTGGAAACTGGTGTTTGAAAACGCTGCAAAATCTGAGTAAATGCTTTAAGGAGACAATATGTCTTCAATGGGTTATTAATGATGTTAATTCACATGCTAAGAACTCAGCAGTGAATATTTGTTGAATCCGTGGTGCATGTACCATTTTCAGAACACGGAATGTTACGGTGATGGTATCTATGAAAATGAGATGTCTATTGGATAGAACATGCACCAAGAGAATTTTTCTGCGAAAACTGCCTGATTTTGATAACTGATGTTAGGAAAACCGGCGAAATCTAAGTAAATGTATGTAGGTGTAAATATGGCTTGTATTGTGGTTGAAAAATCGGTAATCAACCTGCTCACGGTCATTAAATAATGTTTGTCGAAGCCGTGATGAATGTAACGTTTTCGGAACACGGAATGTCTCGGTGAGTGAAGCTCTGAAAATAACAATTCTGCTGGATTGAACTCGCTTGAATTGATTGTTTCTGTGAAAATTTCATGATTTTCGAAACTGGATGTTAGGAAAAACCTGTAAAATCAGAATAACTACTTCTAGGTGTAAATATGCCTTGTATGGTGGATGAAATATTGGTAGTCCAACATGCTCACACTCACTAACAATGTATGTCGAAATCGTGATGCATGTAAATTGTTTGGAATACGGAATGTCATAGTGAAGGTAACAATGTAAGTTACATGTCTATTGGGTAGAACTCGCTTGAAGAGAATTTTTCTGAGAAATGGGCCTCATTTTCAAAACTGCCATCAGGAGAACCCTGTGAAATCTGAGAAAATGCTTCTAAGTGTCAATATGCCTTGACTGCTGAATGAAAGTCCGGTTATCCACATGTTATTAACAGTGTAGTAATGATTTTTTAAACCTTGATTCATGTAGCGCTTTGGAAAATGGAATTTCACGGTAATGAAACTATGTAAATTACAATTCTATTGAGCAGAACGAGCTAGAAGAGAATTTTCAGCGAAAATTGCATGATTATCGAATCTGAAGTTTGGAAAAAGCTGCAAAAAGGGAGTAAATATTTGCAGGTGTAAGTGTGCCATTATGTTGCAAGAAAGTTCAGTAATCCACATATTCACAACATATTAAAGAATCTTTTTCTAATCCGTGATGCATGTAGCGTGTTCAGAACGTGGAATTTCACGGTGTTTGAAACAATGTAAATTACTTCTCTATTGGGTAGAACTCGCTCCGAGAGTGTTTTTTCTGTGGCAACTTCGTCATTTTTAAAACTGGCGTTTAGAAAACGCTGCAAAATATGAGAAATACTTCTAAGAATCAATATTCAATGTGTTGTGATGAAAGTTCGGTAATCCACATGCTACCAAATTTTTAGTGAATATTAGTCGAATCCTTTATGCATGTAACATGTTCGGAACACGGAATTTCACGGCCAGGGAATTTATGTAAATTACATTTCCCCTTGGTTAGAAATCACTCCAAGAGTTTTTTCCTGAGAAATCGGCCTGATTTTTCGAAACTGGCGTAAGGAAAAACCTGCGAACCCAGATTAATAGATTCTCGGTGTACATCTGCCATTTATGGTGGATGAAAGTTCGGTAATCCGCATGCTAACTACTCTGTAGTGAATATTTGTCGAATCCGTGATACGTGAAGTGTGTTCGGAACACAGAATATCACGGTGAACAAATCTATGTAAAATACATATCTCTTGGGTAGAATTTTCTCTAAGAGTTTTTTCTGAGAAATCTGCCTCATTTTTGAACCTGGCGTTTGAAAATGTCTGCAAAGTCAGAGAAAATGCTTCAAAGTGTCAATATGCCTTGTATTGTGATGCAAGATCGTAAAACCACATGCAAACAAATCTGTGGTGAATATTTTTAGAAAGCATTATGCATGCAGTGGGATCGTATCACGGAAAATCCCCCGCGATGGAATCTATGTAAATTACACACCTATTGGTTAGAATTCGCTCCAAAACTTTTCCCTGAGAAAACGGCCTGATTTTCCAAACTGGCATTAGGAAAAAGCTGCAAATTCAGAGTTAATGTTTCTACTTGTAAGTATGCCATGTATGGTGGATGAAAGTTCTGTAATCTACATGTTCACAACTCATTCAAGAAAGTTTGTTGAAACCTTGATGCATGTAGCGTGTTCGGAAAATGGAATGTCACTGTGAGGGAAACTATGTAAATTACATTTCTATTGGGAAGTACTCACTCCACGAGAATGTTTCTGCGAATCTGCCTCCTTTTCAAAACTGGCATTAGGAAAAAATTTCGATATGTGAGAAAATGCCAACATGGCATTTTTCAAATTGTCAACATGGCTTTTATGGTGGATGAAAGTTCGGTAATCCTTATGCTAACAACTCTGTAGTGAATATTTGTCGAATCCATGATGCATGTAGCTTTTTCGGAACACGGAATTTCACGATGACGATTTCTATGTAATTTACATATCTATTGGGTAGAACACGCTCCAACAGTTTTTTCCTTTGAAAAGTGCCTGATTTTCGAAACTGCTATTAGGAAATGTCTGCGAACTCAGTTTTAATATTTCTAGGTGTCAATATGCCTTGTACGGTGGATGAAAGTTTTGTAATACACATGTACACAACTCATTAAGAATGTATGTAAAATCCGTGATGCATGTAGCGCGTTCGGAACATGGACTGTCACGGTGAGGTAAACTATGTAAATTACATATCTATTTGGTTAGAACACGCTCCAGGAGCATTTTACTGAAAAATCTGCCTCAGTTTGGAAACTGGTGTTTTGAAAACGCTGCAAAATCTGAGTAAATGGTTTAAGGTGACAATATGCCTTCAATGGGTTATTAATGATGTGTAATTCACATGCTAAGAACTCAGCAGTGAATATTTGTTGAATCCGTGGTGCATGTACCATTTTCAGAACACGGAATGTTATGGTGATGGTATCTATGAAAATAAGATGTCTATTGGATAGAACATGCACCAAGAGAATTTTTCTGCAAAAAATGCCTGATTTTGGTAACTGACGTTAGGAAAACCTGCGAAATCTAAGTAAATGTTTCTAGGTGTAAATATGGCTTGTATTGTGGTTGAAAAATCGGTAATCCACATGCTCACGGTCATTAAATAATGTTTGTCGAAGCCGTGATGAATGTAACGTTTTCGGAACACGGAATGTCTCGGTGAGTGAAGCTCTGAAAATAACAATTCTGTTGGATAGAACTCGCTTGAATTGAATGTTTCTGTGAAAAGTTCATGTTTTTCGAATGTGGATGTTTGAAAAACCTGCGAAATCAGATTAACTACTTCTGGTGTAAATATGCCTTTATGGTGGATGAAAGTTCGGTAATCCACATGCTCACACTCATTAAAGAATGTTTGTCGAACTCGTGATGCATGTAAATTGTTCGGAATACGGAATGTCATAGTGAAGGTAACAATGTAAGTTACATGTCTATTGGGTAGAACTCGCTTGAAGAGAATATTTCTGCGAAATGTGCCTCATGTAGAAAACTGCCATTAGGAGAACCCTGTGAAATCTGAGAAAATGCTTCTCAGTGTCAATATGCCTTGACTGGTGAATGAAATTCCGGTAAATCACATGTTAATAACAGTGTAGTAATTATTTTTTAAACCGTGATTCATGTAGCGCTTTTGGAAAATGGAATTTCACGGTAATGAAACTACGTAAATTATAATTCTATTGAGTAGAACGAGCTAGAAGAGAATTTTTCTGCGAAAATTGCGTGATTATCGAATCTGAAGATTGGAAAAAGCTGCAAAAAGGGAGTAAATATTTGCAGGTGTAAGTGTGCCATTATGTTGCAAGAAAGTTCAGTAATCCCCATATTCACAACATATTAAAGAATCTTTTTCCAATCCGTGATGCATGTAGCGTGTTCAGAACGTGGAATTTCACGGTGATTGAAACAATGTAAATTACTTCTCTATTGGGTAGAACTCACTCACAGAGTGTTTTTCTGCGAAAACTTCGTCATTTTTGAACCTGGTGTTTAGAAAACGCTGCAAAATCTGAGAAAATACTTCAAGAATCAATATTCAATGTATTGTGATGAAAGTTCGGTAATCCACATGCTAACAAATTTGTAGTGAATATTAGTCGAATCCTTTATGCATGTAACATGTACGGAACACGGAATTTCACGGCCAGGGAATTTATGTAAATTACATTTCCCTTGGTTAGAAATCACTCCAAGAGGTTTTTTCCTGAGAAATCGGCCTGATTTTCAAAACTGGCGTTAGCAAAATCCTGCGAACCCAGATTACTAGATTCTCGGTGTACATTTGCCTTTTATGGTGGATGAAAGTTCGGTAATCCGCATGCTAACTACTCTGTAGTGAATATTTGTCGAATCCGAGATACGTGAAGTGTGTTCGGAACACAGAATATCACGGTGAGCGAATCCATGTAAAATACATGTCTCTTGGGTAGAATTTGCTCTAAGAGTTTTTTCTGAGAAATCTGCCTCATTTTTGAACCTGGCGTTTGAAAATGTCTGCAAAGTCAGAGAAAATGCTTCAAAGTGTCAATATGCCTTGTATTGTGATGCAAGATCGTAAAACCACATGCAAACAAATCTGTGGTGAATATTTTTAGAAAGCATTATGCATGCAGTGGAATCGTATCACGGAAAATCCCGGCGATGGAATCTATGTAAATTACACACCTATTTGTTAGAATTCGCTCCAAAAATTTTTCCCTGAGAAAACGGCCTGATTTTCCAAACTGGCATTAGGAAAAAGCTGCAAATTCAGAGTTAATGTTTCTACTTGTAAATATGCCATGTATGGTGGATGAAGTTCTGTAATCTACATGTTCACAACTCATTCGAGAAATTTTGTTGAAACCTTGATGTATGTAGCGTGTTCGGAAAATGGAATGTCACTGTGAGGGAAACTATGTAGATTACATTTCTATTGGGAAGTACTCGCTCCACGAGAATTTTTCTGCGAATCTGCCTCCTTTTCAAACCTGGCATTAGGAAAAATTTTCGAAATGTGAGAAAATTATTCAAATTGTCAACATGGCTTTTATGGTGGATGAAAATTCGGTAATCCACATGCTAACAACTCTGTAGAAATATTTGTCGAATCGGAGATACGTGAAGCGTGTTCGGACAACAGAATATCACGGTGAGCAAATCAATCTAAAATACATGTCTCTTGGGTAGAATTCGCTTCAAGAGGTTTTTCTGTGAAATCTGCCTCATTTTTGAAACTGGCGTTTGAAAATCTCTGCAAAATCAGAGAAATTGATTCAAAGTGTCAGTATGGCTGTTTTGGTGGATAAAAGTTCGGTAATCCTTAAGCTAACAACTCTGTAGTGAATATATGTCGAATCCGTGATGCATGTAGATTTTTGGAACACGGAATTTCACGATGACGTGTTCTATGTAAATTGCATGTCTATTGGGTGTAACTCGCTCCAAGAGGATTTTTCTGCAAAAACTGCTGATTTTAGATTCTGACAATATGAGAAATCTACTAAATCAAAATAAAACTTCTATGTATAAATATGCATTGTAAGCTGGATGAAAGTTCTGTAATACACATGTTCACAACTCATTAAAAATATTTGTTGAATCCAGATGCATGTAACGTGCTCAGAACACAGAATGTCACGTTGTGTGAAACTAGGTAAATTACATATCTTTTGGGTACAGCTCACTCCAAGAGCATTTTTCTGCCAAATCTGCCTCATTTTCAAAACTGGCATTAATACTAACCTGTGAAATCTGAGAAAATTCTTCAAAGTGTCAGTAAGCCTTGTATGGTGGATGAAAGTGCTGTAATCCACTTGCTAACAACTCTGTAGTGAATAATTGTCGCATCCGACATGCATGAAGTGTGTTCGACATGGAATTTCACGGTGAGCGAATCCATGTAAATTACATGTCTAGTGGTTAGAACCCGCTCCAAGAGATTTTTGCCGTGAAATCGGCCTCATTTTTGAAACTGGCATTTCGAAAGTTCTGTGAAATCAGAGAAAAAGCTTCTAAGCATCAATATGCCTACTACTGTGATGAAAGTCCTGTAATCCACATGCAAACAACAGTGTAGTGTATTTTTGTCGAAACTTTTCTGCATGTAGCGTATTCGAAACACGTAATTTCACAGCGGGAGAATCAATGTAATTTACATTTCTATTGGGTTGAACAAGCTCCAACAGTTTTTTCCTTTGAAAACTGCCTGATTTCTGCAACAGCTGTAACAAAAAGCTGTGAACACGGAGTTAATGTTTCTAGGTGTAAATATGCCTTGTATGGTGGATGAAAGTTCTGTAATACACATGTACACAACTCATAAAAATGTTTGTCAAATCCGTGATATATGTAGCGTGTTCGGAACATGGACTTTCATGGTGAGGCAAACTATGTAAATTACATATCTATTGGTTAGAACACGCTCCAGGAGCATTTTACTGAAACATCTGCCTCAGTTTGGAAACTGGTGTTTTGAAAATACTGCAAATCTGAGTAAATGCTTTTAGGTGACAATATGTCTTCAATGGGTTATTAAAGATGTGTAATTCACATGCTAAGAACTCAGCAGTGAATATTTGTTGAATCCGTGGTGCATGTACCGTTTTTGGAACACGGAAAGTTACGGTGATGGTATCTATGAAAATGAGATGTCTATTGGATAGAACATGCCCCAAGAGAATTTTTCTGTGGAAACTGCCTGATTTTGGTAACTGACTTTAGGAAAACCGGCGGAATCTAAGTAAATCTATCTAGGTGTAAATACAGCTTGTATTGTGGTTGAAAAATTGGTAATCCACATGCTCACGGTCATTAAATAATGTTTGTCGAAGCCGTGATGAATGTAACGTTTTCGGAACAAGGAATGTCTCGGTGAGTGAAGCTCTGAAAATAACAATTCTACTGGATAGAACTCGCTTGAATTGTATGCTTCTGCGAAAATTTCATGATTTTCGAAACTGGATGTAAGGAAAAACCTGCGAAATCAGAATAACTACTTCTAGGTGTAAATATGCCTTGTATTGTGGATGAAATTTCGGTAGTCCACATGCTCACACTCACTAAGAATCTTTGTCGAAATCGTGATGCATGTAAATTGTTAGGAATACGGAATGTCATAGTGAAGGTAAGAATGTAAGTTACATGTCTATTGGGTAGAACTCGCTTGAAGAGAATTTTTCTGCGAAATGTGCCTCATTTTGAAAACTGCCATTAGGAGAACCCTGTGAAATCTGAGAAAATGCATCTAAGTGTCAATATGCCTTGACTGGTGAATGAAATTCCGGTAATCACATGTTAATAACAGTGTAGTAATTATTTGGTAAACCGTCATTCATGTAGCGCTTTTGGAAAATGGAATTTCACAGCAATGAAACTATGTAAATTACAATTCTATTGAGTAGAACGAGCTAGAAGAGAATTTTTCTGCGAAAATTGCATGATTATCGAATCTGAACTTTGGAAAAAGCTGCAAAAAGGGAGTAAATATTTGCAGGTGTAAGTGTGCCATTATGTTGCAAGAAAGTTCAGTAATCCCCATATTCACAACATATTAAAGAATCTTTTTCAAATCCGTGATGCATGTAGCGTGTTCAGAACGTGGAATTTCACGGTGATTGAAACAATGTAAATTAATTCTCTATTGGGTAGAACTCACTCCGAGAGAGTTTTTCTGCGAAAACTTCGTCATTTTGAACCTGGCGTTTAGAAAACGCTGCAAAATCTGAGAAAATACTTCTAAGAATCAATATTCAATATATTGTGGTGAAAGTTTGGTAATAAACATACTACCAAATTTGTAGTGAATATTGTCGAATACTTTATGCATGTAACATGTTCGGAACATGGAATTTCACGGCCAGGGAATTTATGTAAATTACGTTTCCCTCGGTTAGAAAACACTCCAAGAGATTTTTCCTGAGAAATCGGCCTGATTGTTGAAACTGGCGTTAGGAAAAACCTGCGAACCCAGATTACTAGATTCTCGGTGTACATCTGCCTTTTATGGTGGATGAAAGTTCGGTAATCCGCATGCTAATTACTCTGTAGTGAATATTTGTCGAATTCGAGATACGTGAAGTGTGTTCGGAACACAGAATATCACGGTGAGCGAATCTATGTTAAATATATATCTCTTGGGTAGAATTTGCTCTAAGAGTTTTTCTGAGAAATCTGCCTCATTTTTGAACCTGGCGTTTGAAAATGTCTGCAAAGTCAGAGAAAATGCTTCAAAGTGTCAATATGACTTGTATTGTGATGCAAGATCGTAAAACCAATGCAAACAAATCTGTGGTGAATATTTTTAGAAAGCATTATGCATGCAGTGTGATCGTATCACGGAAAATCCCGGCGAGGGAATCTATGTAAATTACACACCTATTGGTTAGAATTCGCTCCAAAACTTTTTCCCTAAGAAAACGTCCTGATTTTCCAAACTGGCATTAGGAAAAGCTGCAAATTCAGAGTTAATGTTTCTAGTTGTAATATGCACATGTATGGTGGATGAAAAGTTCTGTAATCTACATGTTCACAACTCATCCGAGAAAGTTTGTTGAAAACCTTGATTGCATGTAGCGTGTTCGGAAAATGGAATGTCACTGTGAGGGAAACTATGTAAATTACATTTCTATTGGGAAGTACTCGCTCCACGAGAATTTTTCTGCGAATCTGCCTCCTTTTCAAAACTGGCATTAGGAAAAACTTTCGAAATGTGAGAAAATGCCAACATGGCAGTTTTCAAATTGTCATCATGGCTTTTATGGTGGATGAAAGTTTGGTAATCTTTATGCTAACAACTCTGTAGTGAATATTTGTCGAATCCGTGATGCATGTAGCTTTTTCGGAAACACGGAATTTCAGGATGACGGGTTCTATGTAATTTACATATCTATTGTGTAGAACACGCTCCTACAGTTTTTTCCTTTGGAAACTGCCTGATTTTCGAAACTGCTATTAGGAAATGTCTGCGAACTGAGTTTTAATGTTTCTAGTGTCAATATGCATTGTATGGTGGATGAAAGTTTTGTAATACACATGTACACAACTCATTAAGAATGTATGTAAAATCCGTGATGCATGTAGCGCGTTCAAAACATGGACTGTCACGGTGAGGTAAACTATGTAAATTACATATCTATTGGTTACAACACGCTCCAGGAGCATTTTACTGGAAAATCTGCCTCAGTTTGGAAACTGGTGTTTTGAAAACGCTGCAAAATCTGAGTAAATGCTTTAAGGTGACAATATGTATTCAATGGGTTATTAATGATGTGTAATTCACATGCTAAGAACTCAGCAGTGAATATTTGTTGAATCCGTGGTGCATGTACCATTTTCGGAACACGGAATGTTATGGTGATGGTATCTATGAAAATGAGATGTCTATTGGATAGAACATGCACCAAGAGAATTTTTCTGCGAATAATGCCTGATTTTGGTAACTGACGTTAGGAAAACCGGCGAAATCTAAGTAAATGTATCTAGGTGTTATTATGGCTTGTATTGTGGTTGAAAAATCGGTAATCAACCTGCTCACGGTCATTAAATAATGTTTGTCGAAGCCGTGATGAATGTAACGTTTTCGGAACACGGAATGTCTCGGTGAGTGAAGCTCTGAAAATAACAATTCTGTTGGATAGAACACGCTTGAATTGAATGTTTCTGTGAAAAGTTCATGATTTTCGAATCTGGATGTTAGGAAAAACCTGCGAAATCAGAATAACTACTTCTAGGTGTAAATATGCCTTATATAGTGGATGAAAGTTCGGTAATCCACATGCTCACACTCATTAAAGAATGTTTGTCGAACTCGTGATGCATGTAATGTGTTCGGAATACGGAATGTCATAGTGAATTTAACAATATAAGTTACATTTCTATAGGGTAGAACTCGCTTGAAGAATATTTTTCTGCGAAATGTGCCTCATGTAGAAAACTGCCATTAGGAGAACCCTGTGAAATCTGAGAAAATGCTTCTAAGTGTCAATATGCCTTGACTGGTGAATGAAATTCCGGTAAATCACATGTTAATAACAGTGTAGTAATTATTTTTTAAACCGTGATTCATGTAGCGCTTTTGGAAAATGGAAATTCACGGTAATGAAACTACGTAAATTACAATTCTATTGAGTAGAACGAGCTAGAAGAGAATTTTTCTGCGAAAATTGCGTGATTATCGAATCTGAAGATTGGAAAAAGCTGCAAAAAGGGAGTAAATATTTGCAGGTGTAAGTGTGCCATTATGTTGCAAGAAAGTTCAGTAATCCCCATATTCACAACATATTAAAGAATCTTTTTCTAATCCGTGATGCATGTAGCGTGTTCAGAACGTGGAATTTCACGGTGATTGAAACAATGTAAATTACTTCTCTATTGGGTAGAACTCACTCACAGAGTGTTTTTCTGTGAAAACTTCGTCATTTTTGAACCTGGTGTTTAGAAAACGCTGCAAAATCTGAGAAAATACTTCTAAGAATCAATATTCAATGTATTGTGATGAAAGTTCGGTAATCCACATGCTAACAAATTTGTAGTGAATATTAGTCGAATCCTTTATGCATGTAACATGTACGGAACACGGAAATTCACGGCCTGGGAATTTATGTAAATTACATTTCCCTTGGTTAGAAATCACTCCAAGAGATTTTTCCTGAGAAATCGGCCTGATTTTCGAAACTGGCTTTAGTAAAATCTGCGAACCCAGATTACTAGATTCTCGGTGTACATCTGCCTTTTATGGTGGATGAAAGTTCGGTAATCCGCATGCTAACTATTCTGTAGAGAATATTTGTCGAATCCGTGATGCATGTAGCTTTTTCGGAACACGGAATTTCACGATGACGGGTTCTATGTAAATTGCATGTCTATTGGGTATAAATCCATGCAAGAGGATTTTCTGTGGAAACTGCATGGTTTTAGAGACTGACATTTGGAGAATACTACTAAATCAGAATAAAATTTCTACGTATAAATATGCACTGTAAGGTGGATTAAAGTACGTTAATACACATGTTCACAACTCATTAAAGAATGTTTGTTTAATCCGTGGTGCATGTAACGAGTTCAGAACACAGAATATCACGGTGAATGGAAGTAGGGAAATTACCTATCTTTTGGGTAGAACTGGCTCCAAGAGCATTTTTCTGCCAAATCTGCCTCATTTTCAAAACTGGCTTTCAAACTAAAGTGTGAAATCTGAGAAAATTCTTCAAAGTGTCAGCAATGTTTTCATGGTGGATGAAAGTGCTGTAATCCACTCGCTAACAACTCTGCAGTGAATATTTGTCACACCCAAGATGCATGTAGCGTGTTCGGAACATGGAATTTGATGGTGAGCGAATCCATGTAAATTACATGTCTATTAGTTAGAACCCGCTCCAAGAGATTTTTGCCGTGAAATCAGTCTCATTTTCGAAACTGGCATTTGGAAAACTCTGTGAAATCACAGAAAATGCTGCTATGATACTATATGCCTTCTATAGTGAGAAAGTCCTGTAATCCACATGCAAGAAACTCTCTAGTGTATTTTTGTCGAATCTTTTCTGCATGTAGCATGATCGAAACACGTAATTTCACAGCGGGAGAATCTATGTAATTTACAAATCTATTGGGTAGAACACGCTCCAACAATTTTTTCCTTTGAAAACTGCCTGATTTTCGAAACTGCTATTAGGAAATGCCTGCAAACTCAGTGTTAATGTTTCTAGGTGTCAATATGCCTTGTATGGTGGATGAAAGATTTGTAACACACATGTACACAACTCAGTAAGAATGTATGTAAAATCCGTGATGCATGTAGCGCCTTTCGGATCATGGACTGTCACGGTGAGGCAAACTATGTAAATTACATATCTATTGGTTAGAACACGCTCCAGGAGCATTTTACTGAAAAATCTGCCACAGTTTGAAAACTGTTGTTATGAAAAGGCTGCAAAATCTGAGTAAATGCTTTAAGGTGACAATACGTCTTCAATGGGTTTTTAAAGATGTGTAATTCACATGCTAAGAACTCAGCAGTGAATATTTGTTGAATCCGTGGTGCATGGACCGTTTTCGGAACACGGAATGTTACGGTGAAGGTATCTATGAAAATGAGATGTCTATTGGATAGAACATGCACCAAGAGAATTTTTCTGCGAAAACTGCCTGATTTTCATAACTGACTTTAGGAAAACCTACGAAATGTAAGTAAATGTTTCTAGGTGTAAATACGCCTTGTATTGTGGTTGAAAAATCGGTAATCCACATGCTCACGGTCATTAAATAATGTTTGTCGAAGCCGTGATGAATGTAACGTTTTCGGAACACGGAATGTCTCAGTGAGTGAACCTCTGAAAATAACAGTTCTGCTGGATAGAATTCGCTTGAATTGAATGTTACTGTGAAAAGTTCATGATTTTCGAATCTGGATGTTAGGAAAAACCTGTGAAATCAGAATAACTACTTCTAGGTGTAAATATGCCTTGTATGGTGGATGAAAGTTCGGTAATCCACATGCTCACACTCATTAAAGAATGTTTGTCGAACTCGTGATGCATGTAAACTGTTCGGAATACGGAATGTCTTAGTGAAGGTAACAATGTAAGTTACATGTCTATTGGGTAGAACTCGCTTGAAGAGAATTTTTCTGCGAAATGTGCCTCATTTTGAAAACTGCCATTAGGAGAACCCTGTGAAATCTGAAAAAATGCTTCTAAGTGTCAATATGCCTTGACTGGTGAATGAAAGTCCGGTAATCCACATGTTAATAACAGTGTAGTAATTATTTTTTAAACCGTGATTCATGTAGCGCTTTTGGAAAATGGAATTTCACGGTAATGAAACTATGTAAATTACAATTCTATTCAGTAGAACGAGCTAGAAGAGGATTTTTCTGCGAAAATGGCATGATTATCGAATCTGAAATTTGGAAAAAGCTGCAAAAAGGGAGTAAATATTTGCAGGTGTAAGTGTGCCATTATGTTGCAAGAAAGTTCAGAAATCAACAAATTCACAACATATTAAACAATCTTTTCTAATCCGTGATGCATGTAGCGTGTTCAGAACGTGGAATTTCACGGTGATTGAAACAATGTAAATTACTTCTCTATTGGGTAGAACTCACTCACAGAGTGTTTTTCTGTGAAAACTTCGTCATTTTTGAACCTGGCGTTTAGAAAACGCTGCAAAATCTGAGAAAATACTTCTAAGAATCAATATTCAATGTATTGTGATGAAAGTTCGGTAATCCACATGCTAACAAATTTGTAGTGAATATTAGTCGAATCCTTTATGCATGTAACATGTACGGAACACGGAATTTCACGGCCAGGGAATTTATGTAAATTACATTTCCCTTGGTTAGAAATCACTCCAAGAGATTTTTCCTGAGAAATCGGCCTGATTTTTGAAACTGGCTTTAGGAAAATCTGCGAACCCAGATTACTAGATTCTCGGTGTACATCTGCCTTTTATGGTGGATGAAAGTTCGGTAATCTGCATGCTAACTATTCTGTAGAGAATATTTGTCGAATCCGTGATGCATGTAGCTTTTTCGGAACACGGAATTTCACGATGACGGGTTCTATGTAAATTGCATGTCTATTGGGTATAAATCCATGCAAGAGGATTTTTCTGTGGAAACTGCATGGTTTTAGAGACTGACATTTGGAGAATACTACTAAATCAGAATAAAATTTCTACGTATAAATATGCACTGTAAGGTGGATTAAAGTACGTTAATACACATGTTCACAACTCATTAAAGAATGTTTGTTTAATCCGTGGTGCATGTAACGAGTTCAGAACACAGAATATCACGGTGAATGGAAGTAGGGAAATTACCTATCTTTTGGGTAGAACTGGCTCCAAGAGCATTTTTCTGCCAAATCTGCCTCATTTTCAAAACTGGCTTTCAAACTAAAGTGTGAAATCTGAGAAAATTCTTCAAAGTGTCAGCAATGTTTTCATGGTGGATGAAAGTGCGGTAATCCACTCGCTAACAACTCTGCAGTGAATATTTGTCACACCCAAGATGCATGTAGCGTGTTCGGAACATGGAATTTGATGGTGAGCGAATCCATGTAAATTACATGTCTATTAGTTAGAACCCGCTCCAAGAGATTTTTGCCGTGAAATCAGTCTCATTTTCGAAACTGGCATTTGGAAAACTCTGTGAAATCACAGAAAATGCTGCTATGATACTATATGCCTTCTATAGTGAGAAAGTCCTGTAATCCACATGCAAGAAACTCTCTAGTGTATTTTTGTCGAATCTTTTCTGCATGTAGCATGATCGAAACACGTAATTTCACAGCGGGAGAATCTATGTAATTTACATAATCTATTGGGTAGAACACGCTCCAACAATTTTTTCCTTTGAAAACTGCCTGATTTTCGAAACTGCTATTAGGAAATGCCTGCAAACTCAGTGTTAATGTTTCTAGGTGTCAATATGCCTTGTATGGTGGATGAAAGATTTGTAACACACATGTACACAACTCAGTAAGAATGTATGTAAAATCCGTGATGCATGTAGCGCCTTTCGGATCATGGACTGTCACGGTGAGGCAAACTATGTAAATTACATATCTATTGGTTAGAACACGCTCCAGGAGCATTTTACTGAAAAATCTGCCACAGTTTGAAAACTGTTGTTATGAAAAGGCTGCAAAATCTGAGTAAATGCTTTAAGGTGACAATACGTCTTCAATGGGTTTTTAAAGATGTGTAATTCACATGCTAAGAACTCAGCAGTGAATATTTGTTGAATCCGTGGTGCATGGACCGTTTTCGGAACACGGAATGTTACGGTGAAGGTATCTATGAAAATGAGATGTCTATTGGATAGAACATGCACCAAGAGAATTTTTCTGCGAAAACTGCCTGATTTTCATAACTGACTTTAGGAAAACCTACGAAATGTAAGTAAATGTTTCTAGGTGTAAATATGCCTTGTATTGTGGTTGAAAAATCGGTAATCCACATGCTCACGGTCATTAAATAATGTTTGTCGAAGCCGTGATGAATGTAACGTTTTCGGAACACGGAATGTCTCAGTGAGTGAACCTCTGAAAATAACAGTTCTGCTGGATAGAATTCGCTTGAATTGAATGTTACTGTGAAAAGTTCATGATTTTCGAATCTGGATGTTAGGAAAAACCTGTGAAATCAGAATAACTACTTCTAGGTGTAAATATGCCTTGTATGGTGGATGAAAGTTCGGTAATCCACATGCTCACACTCATTAAAGAATGTTTGTCGAACTCGTGATGCATGTAAACTGTTCGGAATACGGAATGTCTTAGTGAAGGTAACAATGTAAGTTACATGTCTATTGGGTAGAACTCGCTTGAAGAGAATTTTTCTGCGAAATGTGCCTCATTTTGAAAACTGCCATTAGGAGAACCCTGTGAAATCTGAAAAAATGCTTCTAAGTGTCAATATGCCTTGACTGGTGAATGAAAGTCCGGTAATCCACATGTTAATAACAGTGTAGTAATTATTTTTTAAACCGTGATTCATGTAGCGCTTTTGGAAAATGGAATTTCACGGTAATGAAACTATGTAAATTACAATTCTATTCAGTAGAACGAGCTAGAAGAGGATTTTTCTGCGAAAATGGCATGATTATCGAATCTGAAATTTGGAAAAAGCTGCAAAAAGGGAGTAAATATTTGCAGGTGTAAGTGTGCCATTATGTTGCAAGAAAGTTCATTAATCCACATATTCACAACATATTAAAGAATCTTTTTCTAATCCTTGATGCATGTAGCGTGTTCAGAACGTGGAATATCACGGTGATTGAAACAATGTAAATTACTTCTCTATTGGGTAGAACTCGCTCCGAGAGTGTTTTTCTGCGAAAACTTCGTCATTTTTGAACCTGGCTTTTAGAAAACGCTGCAAAATCTGAGAAAATACATCTAAGAATCAATATTAAATGTATTGTGATGAAAGTTCTGTAATCCACAGGCTAACAAATTTGTAGTGTATATATCTCGAATATTTTCTGCATATAACATGTTCGGAACACGGAATTTCACGCCAGAGAATTTATTTAAATTATATTTCCCTTGGTTAGAAATCACTCCAAAAGATTTTTCCTGAGAAATCGGCCTGATTTTCGATACTGGCGTTAGGAAAAACCTGCGAACCCAGATTACTAGATTCTCGGTGTACATCTGCCTTTTATGGTGGATGAAAGTTCGGTTATCCGCATGCTAACTACTCTTTTGTGAATATGTGTTGAATCCGAGATACGTGAAGTGTGTTCGGAACACAGAATATCACGGTGAGCGAATCTATGTAAAATACATGTCTCTTGGGTAGAATTTGCTCTAAGAGTTTTTTCTGAGAAATCTGCCTCATTTTTGAACCTGGCGTTTGAAAATCTCTGCAAAGTCAGAGAAAATGCTTCAAAGTGTCAATATGCCTTGTATTGAGATGCAAGATCGTAAAACCACATGCAAACAAATCTGTGGTGAATATTTTTACAAAGCATTATGCATGAAGTGTGATCGTATCACGGAAAATCCCGGTGATGGAATCTATGTAAATTACACACCTATTGGTTAGAATTCGCTCCAAAACTTTTTCCCTGAGAAAACGGCCTGATTTTCCAAACTGGCATTAGGAAAAAGCTGCAAATTCAGAGTTAATGTTTCTACTTGTAAGTATGCCATGTATGGTGGATGAAAGTTCTGTAATCTACATGTTCACAACTCATTCAAGAAAGTTTGTTGAAACCTGGATGCATGTAGCGTGTTCGGAAAATGGAATGTCACTGTGAGGGAAACTATGTAAATTACATTTCTATTGGGAAGTACTCACTCCACGAGAATGTTTCTGCGAATCTGCCTCCTTTTCAAAACTGGCATTAGGAAAAAATTTCGATATGTGAGAAAATGCCAACATGGCATTTTTCAAATTGTCAACATGGCTTTTATGGTGGATGAAAGTTCGGTAATCCTTATGCTAACAACTCTGTAGTGAATATTTGTCGAATCCATGATGCATGTAGCTTTTTCAGGAACACGGAATTTCACGATGACGATTTCTATGTAATTTACATATCTATTGGGTAGAACACGCTCCAACAGTTTTTTCCTTTGAAAAGTGCCTGATTTTCGAAACTGCTATTAGGAAATGTCTGCGAACTCAGTTTTAATATTTCTAGGTGTCAATATGCCTTGTACGGTGGATGAAAGTTTTGTAATACACATGTACACAACTCATTAAGAATGTATGTAAAATCCGTGATGCATGTAGCGCGTTCGGAACATGGACTGTCACGGTGAGGTAAACTATGTAAATTACATATCTATTGGTTAGAACACGCTCCAGGAGCATTTTACTGAAAAATCTGCCTCAGTTTGGAAACTGGTGTTTTGAAAACGCTGCAAAATCTGAGTAAATGGTTTAAGGTGACAATATGCCTTCAATGGGTTATTAATGATGTGTAATTCACATGCTAAGAACTCAGCAGTGAATATTTGTTGAATCCGTGGTGCATGTACCATTTTCAGAACACGGAATGTTATGGTGATGGTATCTATGAAAATAAGATGTCTATTGGATAGAACATGCACCAAGAGAATTTTTCTGCAAAAAATGCCTGATTTTGGTAACTGACGTTAGGAAAACCTGCGAAATCTAAGTAAATGTTTCTAGGTGTAAATATGGCTTGTATTGTGGTTGAAAAATCGGTAATCCACATGCTCACGGTCATTAAATAATGTTTGTCGAAGCCGTGATGAATGTAACGTTTTCGGAACACGGAATGTCTCGGTGAGTGAAGCTCTGAAAATAACAATTCTGTTGGATAGAACTCGCTTGAATTGAATGTTTCTGTGAAAAGTTCATGTTTTTCGAATGTGGATGTTTTGAAAAACCTGTGAAATCAGATTAACTACTTCTGGTGTAAATATGCCTTTATGGTGGATGAAAGTTCGGTAATCCACATGCTCACACTCATTAAAGAATGTTTGTCGAACTCGTGATGCATGTAAATTGTTCGGAATACGGAATGTCATAGTGAAGGTAACAATGTAAGTTACATGTCTATTGGGTAGAACTCGCTTGAAGAGAATATTTCTGCGAAATGTGCCTCATGTAGAAAACTGCCATTAGGAGAACCCTGTGAAATCTGAGAAAATGCTTCTCAGTGTCAATATGCCTTGACTGGTGAATGAAATTCCGGTAAATCACATGTTAATAACAGTGTAGTAATTATTTTTTAAACCGTGATTCATGTAGCGCTTTTGGAAAATGGAATTTCACGGTAATGAAACTACGTAAATTACAATTCTATTGAGTAGAACGAGCTAGAAGAGAATTTTTCTGCGAAAATTGCGTGATTATCGAATCTGAAGATTGGAAAAAGCTGCAAAAAGGGAGTAAATATTTGCAGGTGTAAGTGTGCCATTATGTTGCAAGAAAGTTCAGTAATCCCCATATTCACAACATATTAAAGAATCTTTTTCTAATCCGTGATGCATGTAGCGTGTTCAGAACGTGGAATTTCACGGTGATTGAAACAATGTAAATTAATACTCTATTGGGTAGAACTCGCTCCGAGAGAGTTTTTCTGCGAAAACTTCGTCATTTTTGAACCTGGAGTTTAGAAAACGCTGCAAAATCTGAGAAAATACTTCTAAGAATCAATATTCAATGTATTGTGATGAAAGTTCGGTAATCCACATGCTACCAAATTTGTAGTGAATATTTGTCCAATTATTTATGCATGTAACATGTTCGGTACACGGAATTTCACAGCGGGAGAATCTATGTAATTTACATTTCAATTGAGTTGAACACGCTCCAACAGTATTTTCCTTTGAAAACTGCCTGATTTCTGAAACTGCTGAAACAAAAAGCTGCGAACACCGAGTTAATGTTTCTAGGTGTCAATATGCCTTGTATGGTGGATGAAAGTTTTGTAATACACATGTACACAACTCATTAAGAATGTCTGTAAAATCCGTGATGAATGTAGCGTGTTCGGAACATGGACTGTCACGGTGAGGCAAACTATGTAAATTACATATCTATTGGTTAGAACACGCTGCAGGAACATTTTACTGAAAAATCTGCCTCAGTTTGGAAACTGGTGTTTTGAAAACGCTGCAAAATCTGAGTAAATGCTTTAAGGAGACAATATGTCTTCAATGGGTTATTAATGATGTGTAATTCACATGCTAAGAACTCAGCAGTGAATATTTGTTGAATCCGTGGTGCATGTACCATTTTCGGAACACGGAATGTTACGGTGATGGTATCTATGAAAATGAGATGTCTATTGGATAGAACATGCACCAAGAGAATTTTTCTGCGAAAACTGCCTGATTTTGATAACTGATGTTAGGAAAACCGGCGAAATCTAAGTAAATGTATGTAGGTGTAAATATGGCTTGTATTGTGGTTGAAAAATCGGTAATCAACCTGCTCACGGTCATTAAATAATGTTTGTCGAAGCCGTGATGAATGTAACGTTTTCGGAACACGGAATGTCTCGGTGAGTGAAGCTCTGAAAATAACAATTCTGCTGGATTGAACTCGCTTGAATTGATTGTTTCTGTGAAAATTTCATGATTTTCGAAACTGGATGTTAGGAAAAACCTGTAAAATCAGAATAACTACTTCTAGGTGTAAATATGCCTTGTATGGTGGATGAAATATTGGTAGTCCACATGCTCACACTCACTAACAATGTATGTCGAAATCGTGATGCATGTAAATTGTTTGGAATACGGAATGTCATAGTGAAGGTAACAATGTAAGTTACATGTCTATTGGGTAGAACTCGCTTGAAGAGAATTTTTCTGAGAAATGGGCCTCATTTTCAAAACTGCCATCAGGAGAACCCTGTGAAATCTGAGAAAATGCTTCTAAGTGTCAATATGCCTTGACTGCTGAATGAAAGTCCGGTTATCCACATGTTATTAACAGTGTAGTAATGATTTTTTAAACCTTGATTCATGTAGCGCTTTTGGAAAATGGAATTTCACGGTAATGAAACTATGTAAATTACAATTCTATTGAGCAGAACGAGCTAGAAGAGAATTTTTCAGCGAAAATTGCATGATTATCGAATCTGAAGTTTGGAAAAAGCTGCAAAAAGGGAGTAAATATTTGCAGGTGTAAGTGTGCCATTATGTTGCAAGAAAGTTCAGTAATCCACATATTCACAACATATTAAAGAATCTTTTTCTAATCCGTGATGCATGTAGCGTGTTCAGAACGTGGAATTTCACGGTGTTTGAAACAATGTAAATTACTTCTCTATTGGGTAGAACTCGCTCCGAGAGTGTTTTTCTGTGGCAACTTCGTCATTTTTGAAACTGGCGTTTAGAAAACGCTGCAAAATATGAGAAAATACTTCTAAGAATCAATATTCAATGTGTTGTGATGAAAGTTCGGTAATCCACATGCTACCAAATTTTTAGTGAATATTAGTCGAATCCTTTATGCATGTAACATGTTCGGAACACGGAATTTCACGGCCAGGGAATTTATGTAAATTACATTTCCCTTGGTTAGAAATCACTCCAAGAGTTTTTTCCTGAGAAATCGGCCTGATTTTCGAAACTGGCGTAAGGAAAAACCTGCGAACCCAGATTAATAGATTCTCGGTGTACATCTGCCATTTATGGTGGATGAAAGTTCGGTAATCCGCATGCTAACTACTCTGTAGTGAATATTTGTCGAATCCGTGATACGTGAAGTGTGTTCGGAACACAGAATATCACGGTGAACAAATCTATGTAAAATACATATCTCTTGGGTAGAATTTTCTCTAAGAGTTTTTTCTGAGAAATCTGCCTCATTTTTGAACCTGGCGTTTGAAAATGTCTGCAAAGTCAGAGAAAATGCTTCAAAGTGTCAATATGCCTTGTATTGTGATGCAAGATCGTAAAACCACATGCAAACAAATCTGTGGTGAATATTTTTAGAAAGCATTATGCATGCAGTGGGATCGTATCACGGAAAATCCGGGCGATGGAATCTATGTAAATTACACACCTATTGGTTAGAATTCGCTCCAAAACTTTTTCCCTGAGAAAACGGCCTGATTTTCCAAACTGGCATTAGGAAAAAGCTGCAAATTCAGAGTTAATGTTTCTACTTGTAAGTATGCCATGTATGGTGGATGAAAGTTCTGTAATCTACATGTTCACAACTCATTCAAGAAAGTTTGTTGAAACCTTGATGCATGTAGCGTGTTCGGAAAATGGAATGTCACTGTGAGGGAAACTATGTAAATTACATTTCTATTGGGAAGTACTCACTCCACGAGAATGTTTCTGCGAATCTGCCTCCTTTTCAAAACTGGCATTAGGAAAAAATTTCGATATGTGAGAAAATGCCAACATGGCATTTTTCAAATTGTCAACATGGCTTTTATGGTGGATGAAAGTTCGGTAATCCTTATGCTAACAACTCTGTAGTGAATATTTGTCGAATCCATGATGCATGTAGCTTTTTCGGAACACGGAATTTCACGATGACGATTTCTATGTAATTTACATATCTATTGGGTAGAACACGCTCCAACAGTTTTTTTCCTTTGAAAAGTGCCTGATTTTCGAAACTGCTATTAGGAAATGTCTGCGAACTCAGTTTTAATATTTCTAGGTGTCAATATGCCTTGTACGGTGGATGAAAGTTTTGTAATACACATGTACACAACTCATTAAGAATGTATGTAAAATCCGTGATGCATGTAGCGCGTTCGGAACATGGACTGTCACGGTGAGGTAAACTATGTAAATTACATATCTATTGGTTAGAACACGCTCCAGGAGCATTTTACTGAAAAATCTGCCTCAGTTTGGAAACTGGTGTTTTGAAAACGCTGCAAAATCTGAGTAAATGGTTTAAGGTGACAATATGCCTTCAATGGGTTATTAATGATGTGTAATTCACATGCTAAGAACTCAGCAGTGAATATTTGTTGAATCCGTGGTGCATGTACCATTTTCAGAACACGGAATGTTATGGTGATGGTATCTATGAAAATAAGATGTCTATTGGATAGAACATGCACCAAGAGAATTTTTCTGCAAAAAATGCCTGATTTTGGTAACTGACGTTAGGAAAACCTGCGAAATCTAAGTAAATGTTTCTAGGTGTAAATATGGCTTGTATTGTGGTTGAAAAATCGGTAATCCACATGCTCACGGTCATTAAATAATGTTTGTCGAAGCCGTGATGAATGTAACGTTTTCGGAACACGGAATGTCTCGGTGAGTGAAGCTCTGAAAATAACAATTCTGTTGGATAGAACTCGCTTGAATTGAATGTTTCTGTGAAAAGTTCATGTTTTTCGAATGTGGATGTTTTGAAAAACCTGTGAAATCAGATTAACTACTTCTGGTGTAAATATGCCTTTATGGTGGATGAAAGTTCGGTAATCCACATGCTCACACTCATTAAAGAATGTTTGTCGAACTCGTGATGCATGTAAATTGTTCGGAATACGGAATGTCATAGTGAAGGTAACAATGTAAGTTACATGTCTATTGGGTAGAACTCGCTTGAAGAGAATATTTCTGCGAAATGTGCCTCATGTAGAAAACTGCCATTAGGAGAACCCTGTGAAATCTGAGAAAATGCTTCTCAGTGTCAATATGCCTTGACTGGTGAATGAAATTCCGGTAAATCACATGTTAATAACAGTGTAGTAATTATTTTTTAAACCGTGATTCATGTAGCGCTTTTGGAAAATGGAATTTCACGGTAATGAAACTACGTAAATTACAATTCTATTGAGTAGAACGAGCTAGAAGAGAATTTTTCTGCGAAAATTGCGTGATTATCGAATCTGAAGATTGGAAAAAGCTGCAAAAAGGGAGTAAATATTTGCAGGTGTAAGTGTGCCATTATGTTGCAAGAAAGTTCAGTAATCCCCATATTCACAACATATTAAAGAATCTTTTTCTAATCCGTGATGCATGTAGCGTGTTCAGAACGTGGAATTTCACGGTGATTGAAACAATGTAAATTAATACTCTATTGGGTAGAACTCGCTCCGAGAGGGTTTTTCTGCGAAAACTTCGTCATTTTTGAACCTGGAGTTTAGAAAACGCTGCAAAATCTGAGAAAATACTTCTAAGAATCAATATTCAATGTATTGTGATGAAAGTTCGGTAATCCACATGCTACCAAATTTGTAGTGAATATTTGTCCAATTATTTATGCATGTAACATGTTCGGAACACGGAATTTCACAGCGGGAGAATCTATGTAATTTACATTTCAATTGAGTTGAACACGCTCCAACAGTATTTTCCTTTGAAAACTGCCTGATTTCTGAAACTGCTGAAACAAAAAGCTGCGAACACCGAGTTAATGTTTCTAGGTGTCAATATGCCTTGTATGGTGGATGAAAGTTTTGTAATACACATGTACACAACTCATTAAGAATGTCTGTAAAATCCGTGATGAATGTAGCGTGTTCGGAACATGGACTGTCACGGTGAGGCAAACTATGTAAATTACATATCTATTGGTTAGAACACGCTGCAGGAACATTTTACTGAAAAATCTGCCTCAGTTTGGAAACTGGTGTTTTGAAAACGCTGCAAAATCTGAGTAAATGCTTTAAGGAGACAATATGTCTTCAATGGGTTATTAATGATGTGTAATTCACATGCTAAGAACTCAGCAGTGAATATTTGTTGAATCCGTGGTGCATGTACCATTTTCAGAACACGGAATGTTACGGTGATGGTATCTATGAAAATGAGATGTCTATTGGATAGAACATGCACCAAGAGAATTTTTCTGCGAAAACTGCCTGATTTTGATAACTGATGTTAGGAAAACCGGCGAAATCTAAGTAAATGTATGTAGGTGTAAATATGGCTTGTATTGTGGTTGAAAAATCGGTAATCAACCTGCTCACGGTCATTAAATAATGTTTGTCGAAGCCGTGATGAATGTAACGTTTTCGGAACACGGAATGTCTCGGTGAGTGAAGCTCTGAAAATAACAATTCTGCTGGATTGAACTCGCTTGAATTGATTGTTTCTGTGAAAATTTCATGATTTTCGAAACTGGATGTTAGGAAAAACCTGTAAAATCAGAATAACTACTTCTAGGTGTAAATATGCCTTGTATGGTGGATGAAATATTGGTAGTCCACATGCTCACACTCACTAACAATGTATGTCGAAATCGTGATGCATGTAAATTGTTTGGAATACGGAATGTCATAGTGAAGGTAACAATGTAAGTTACATGTCTATTGGGTAGAACTCGCTTGAAGAGAATTTTTCTGAGAAATGGGCCTCATTTTCAAAACTGCCATCAGGAGAACCCTGTGAAATCTGAGAAAATGCTTCTAAGTGTCAATATGCCTTGACTGCTGAATGAAAGTCCGGTTATCCACATGTTATTAACAGTGTAGTAATGATTTTTTAAACCTTGATTCATGTAGCGCTTTTGGAAAATGGAATTTCACGGTAATGAAACTATGTAAATTACAATTCTATTGAGCAGAACGAGCTAGAAGAGAATTTTTCAGCGAAAATTGCATGATTATCGAATCTGAAGTTTGGAAAAAGCTGCAAAAAGGGAGTAAATATTTGCAGGTGTAAGTGTGCCATTATGTTGCAAGAAAGTTCAGTAATCCACATATTCACAACATATTAAAGAATCTTTTTCTAATCCGTGATGCATGTAGCGTGTTCAGAACGTGGAATTTCACGGTGTTTGAAACAATGTAAATTACTTCTCTATTGGGTAGAACTCGCTCCGAGAGTGTTTTTCTGTGGCAACTTCGTCATTTTTAAAACTGGCGTTTAGAAAACGCTGCAAAATATGAGAAAATACTTCTAAGAATCAATATTCAATGTGTTGTGATGAAAGTTCGGTAATCCACATGCTACCAAATTTTTAGTGAATATTAGTCGAATCCTTTATGCATGTAACATGTTCGGAACATGGAATTTCACAGCGGGAGAATCTATGTAATTTACATTTCAATTGAGTTGAACACGCTCCAACAGTATTTTCCTTTGAAAACTGCCTGATTTCTGAAACTGCTGAAACAAAAAGCTGCGAACACCGAGTTAATGTTTCTAGGTGTCAATATGCCTTGTATGGTGGATGAAAGTTTTGTAATACACATGTACACAACTCATTAAGAATGTCTGTAAAATCCGTGATGAATGTAGCGTGTTCGGAACATGGACTGTCACGGTGAGGCAAACTATGTAAATTACATATCTATTGGTTAGAACACGCTGCAGGAACATTTTACTGAAAAATCTGCCTCAGTTTGGAAACTGGTGTTTTGAAAACGCTGCAAAATCTGAGTAAATGCTTTAAGGAGACAATATGTCTTCAATGGGTTATTAATGATGTGTAATTCACATGCTAAGAACTCAGCAGTGAATATTTGTTGAATCCGTGGTGCATGTACCATTTTCAGAACACGGAATGTTACGGTGATGGTATCTATGAAAATGAGATGTCTATTGGATAGAACATGCACCAAGAGAATTTTTCTGCGAAAACTGCCTGATTTTGATAACTGATGTTAGGAAAACCGGCGAAATCTAAGTAAATGTATGTAGGTGTAAATATGGCTTGTATTGTGGTTGAAAAATCGGTAATCAACCTGCTCACGGTCATTAAATAATGTTTGTCGAAGCCGTGATGAATGTAACGTTTTCGGAACACGGAATGTCTCGGTGAGTGAAGCTCTGAAAATAACAATTCTGCTGGATTGAACTCGCTTGAATTGATTGTTTCTGTGAAAATTTCATGATTTTCGAAACTGGATGTTAGGAAAAACCTGTAAAATCAGAATAACTACTTCTAGGTGTAAATATGCCTTGTATGGTGGATGAAATATTGGTAGTCCACATGCTCACACTCACTAACAATGTATGTCGAAATCGTGATGCATGTAAATTGTTTGGAATACGGAATGTCATAGTGAAGGTAACAATGTAAGTTACATGTCTATTGGGTAGAACTCGCTTGAAGAGAATTTTTCTGAGAAATGGGCCTCATTTTCAAAACTGCCATCAGGAGAACCCTGTGAAATCTGAGAAAATGCTTCTAAGTGTCAATATGCCTTGACTGCTGAATGAAAGTCCGGTTATCCACATGTTATTAACAGTGTAGTAATGATTTTTTAAACCTTGATTCATGTAGCGCTTTTGGAAAATGGAATTTCACGGTAATGAAACTATGTAAATTACAATTCTATTGAGCAGAACGAGCTAGAAGAGAATTTTTCAGCGAAAATTGCATGATTATCGAATCTGAAGTTTGGAAAAAGCTGCAAAAAGGGAGTAAATATTTGCAGGTGTAAGTGTGCCATTATGTTGCAAGAAAGTTCAGTAATCCACATATTCACAACATATTAAAGAATCTTTTTCTAATCCGTGATGCATGTAGCGTGTTCAGAACGTGGAATTTCACGGTGTTTGAAACAATGTAAATTACTTCTCTATTGGGTAGAACTCGCTCCGAGAGTGTTTTTCTGTGGCAACTTCGTCATTTTAAAACTGGCGTTTAGAAAACGCTGCAAAATATGAGAAAATACTTCTAAGAATCAATATTCAATGTGTTGTGATGAAAGTTCGGTAATCCACATGCTACCAAATTTTTAGTGAATATTAGTCGAATCCTTTATGCATGTAACATGTTCGGAACACGGAATTTCACGGCCAGGGAATTTATGTAAATTACATTTCCCTTGGTTAGAAATCACTCCAAGAGTTTTTTCCTGAGAAATCGGCCTGATTTTCGAAACTGGCGTAAGGAAAAACCTGCGAACCCAGATTAATAGATTCTCGGTGTACATCTGCCATTTATGGTGGATGAAAGTTCGGTAATCCGCATGCTAACTACTCTGTAGTGAATATTTGTCGAATCCGTGATACGTGAAGTGTGTTCGGAACACAGAATATCACGGTGAACAAATCTATGTAAAATACATATCTCTTGGGTAGAATTTTCTCTAAGAGTTTTTTCTGAGAAATCTGCCTCATTTTTGAACCTGGCGTTTGAAAATGTCTGCAAAGTCAGAGAAAATGCTTCAAAGTGTCAATATGCCTTGTATTGTGATGCAAGATCGTAAAACCACATGCAAACAAATCTGTGGTGAATATTTTTAGAAAGCATTATGCATGCAGTGGGATCGTATCACGGAAAATCCCCGCGATGGAATCTATGTAAATTACACACCTATTGGTTAGAATTCGCTCCAAAACTTTTTCCCTGAGAAAACGGCCTGATTTTCCAAACTGGCATTAGGAAAAAGCTGCAAATTCAGAGTTAATGTTTCTACTTGTAAGTATGCCATGTATGGTGGATGAAAGTTCTGTAATCTACATGTTCACAACTCATTCAAGAAAGTTTGTTGAAACCTTGATGCATGTAGCGTGTTCGGAAAATGGAATGTCACTGTGAGGGAAACTATGTAAATTACATTTCTATTGGGAAGTACTCACTCCACGAGAATGTTTCTGCGAATCTGCCTCCTTTTCAAAACTGGCATTAGGAAAAAATTTCGATATGTGAGAAAATGCCAACATGGCATTTTTCAAATTGTCAACATGGCTTTTATGGTGGATGAAAGTTCGGTAATCCTTATGCTAACAACTCTGTAGTGAATATTTGTCGAATCCATGATGCATGTAGCTTTTTCGGAACACGGAATTTCACGATGACGATTTCTATGTAATTTACATATCTATTGGGTAGAACACGCTCCAACAGTTTTTTCCTTTGAAAAGTGCCTGATTTTCGAAACTGCTATTAGGAAATGTCTGCGAACTCAGTTTTAATATTTCTAGGTGTCAATATGCCTTGTACGGTGGATGAAAGTTTTGTAATACACATGTACACAACTCATTAAGAATGTATGTAAAATCCGTGATGCATGTAGCGCGTTCGGAACATGGACTGTCACGGTGAGGTAAACTATGTAAATTACATATCTATTGGTTAGAACACGCTCCAGGAGCATTTTACTGAAAAATCTGCCTCAGTTTGGAAACTGGTGTTTTGAAAACGCTGCAAAATCTGAGTAAATGGTTTAAGGTGACAATATGCCTTCAATGGGTTATTAATGATGTGTAATTCACATGCTAAGAACTCAGCAGTGAATATTTGTTGAATCCGTGGTGCATGTACCATTTTCAGAACACGGAATGTTATGGTGATGGTATCTATGAAAATAAGATGTCTATTGGATAGAACATGCACCAAGAGAATTTTTCTGCAAAAAATGCCTGATTTTGGTAACTGACGTTAGGAAAACCTGCGAAATCTAAGTAAATGTTTCTAGGTGTAAATATGGCTTGTATTGTGGTTGAAAAATCGGTAATCCACATGCTCACGGTCATTAAATAATGTTTGTCGAAGCCGTGATGAATGTAACGTTTTCGGAACACGGAATGTCTCGGTGAGTGAAGCTCTGAAAATAACAATTCTGTTGGATAGAACTCGCTTGAATTGAATGTTTCTGTGAAAAGTTCATGTTTTTCGAATGTGGATGTTTTGAAAAACCTGCGAAATCAGATTAACTACTTCTGGTGTAAATATGCCTTTATGGTGGATGAAAGTTCGGTAATCCACATGCTCACACTCATTAAAGAATGTTTGTCGAACTCGTGATGCATGTAAATTGTTCGGAATACGGAATGTCATAGTGAAGGTAACAATGTAAGTTACATGTCTATTGGGTAGAACTCGCTTGAAGAGAATATTTCTGCGAAATGTGCCTCATGTAGAAAACTGCCATTAGGAGAACCCTGTGAAATCTGAGAAAATGCTTCTCAGTGTCAATATGCCTTGACTGGTGAATGAAATTCCGGTAAATCACATGTTAATAACAGTGTAGTAATTATTTTTTAAACCGTGATTCATGTAGCGCTTTTGGAAAATGGAATTTCACGGTAATGAAACTACGTAAATTATAATTCTATTGAGTAGAACGAGCTAGAAGAGAATTTTTCTGCGAAAATTGCGTGATTATCGAATCTGAAGATTGGAAAAAGCTGCAAAAAGGGAGTAAATATTTGCAGGTGTAAGTGTGCCATTATGTTGCAAGAAAGTTCAGTAATCCCCATATTCACAACATATTAAAGAATCTTTTTCCAATCCGTGATGCATGTAGCGTGTTCAGAACGTGGAATTTCACGGTGATTGAAACAATGTAAATTACTTCTCTATTGGGTAGAACTCACTCACAGAGTGTTTTTCTGCGAAAACTTCGTCATTTTTGAACCTGGTGTTTAGAAAACGCTGCAAAATCTGAGAAAATACTTCAAGAATCAATATTCAATGTATTGTGATGAAAGTTCGGTAATCCACATGCTAACAAATTTGTAGTGAATATTAGTCGAATCCTTTATGCATGTAACATGTACGGAACACGGAATTTCACGGCCAGGGAATTTATGTAAATTACATTTCCCTTGGTTAGAAATCACTCCAAGAGGTTTTTTCCTGAGAAATCGGCCTGATTTTCAAAACTGGCGTTAGCAAAATCCTGCGAACCCAGATTACTAGATTCTCGGTGTACATTTGCCTTTTATGGTGGATGAAAGTTCGGTAATCCGCATGCTAACTACTCTGTAGTGAATATTTGTCGAATCCGAGATACGTGAAGTGTGTTCGGAACACAGAATATCACGGTGAGCGAATCCATGTAAAATACATGTCTCTTGGGTAGAATTTGCTCTAAGAGTTTTTTCTGAGAAATCTGCCTCATTTTTGAACCTGGCGTTTGAAAATGTCTGCAAAGTCAGAGAAAATGCTTCAAAGTGTCAATATGCCTTGTATTGTGATGCAAGATCGTAAAACCACATGCAAACAAATCTGTGGTGAATATTTTTAGAAAGCATTATGCATGCAGTGGAATCGTATCACGGAAAATCCCGGCGATGGAATCTATGTAAATTACACACCTATTTGTTAGAATTCGCTCCAAAAATTTTTCCCTGAGAAAACGGCCTGATTTTCCAAACTGGCATTAGGAAAAAGCTGCAAATTCAGAGTTAATGTTTCTACTTGTAAATATGCCATGTATGGTGGATGAAAGTTCTGTAATCTACATGTTCACAACTCATTCGAGAAATTTTGTTGAAACCTTGATGTATGTAGCGTGTTCGGAAAATGGAATGTCACTGTGAGGGAAACTATGTAGATTACATTTCTATTGGGAAGTACTCGCTCCACGAGAATTTTTCTGCGAATCTGCCTCCTTTTCAAACCTGGCATTAGGAAAAATTTTCGAAATGTGAGAAAATTATTCAAATTGTCAACATGGCTTTTATGGTGGATGAAAATTCGGTAATCCACATGCTAACAACTCTGTAGAAATTATTTGTCGAATCGGAGATACGTGAAGCGTGTTCGGACAACAGAATATCACGGTGAGCAAATCAATCTAAAATACATGTCTCTTGGGTAGAATTCGCTTCAAGAGGTTTTTCTGTGAAATCTGCCTCATTTTTGAAACTGGCGTTTGAAAATCTCTGCAAAATCAGAGAAATTGATTCAAAGTGTCAGTATGGCTGTTTTGGTGGATAAAAGTTCGGTAATCCTTAAGCTAACAACTCTGTAGTGAATATATGTCGAATCCGTGATGCATGTAGATTTTTTGGAACACGGAATTTCACGATGACGTGTTCTATGTAAATTGCATGTCTATTGGGTGTAACTCGCTCCAAGAGGATTTTTCTGCAAAAACTGCTGATTTTAGATTCTGACAATATGAGAAATCTACTAAATCAAAATAAAACTTTCTATGTATAAATATGCATTGTAAGCTGGATGAAAGTTCTGTAATACACATGTTCACAACTCATTAAAAATATTTGTTGAATCCAGATGCATGTAACGTGCTCAGAACACAGAATGTCACGTTGTGTGAAACTAGGTAAATTACATATCTTTTGGGTACAGCTCACTCCAAGAGCATTTTTCTGCCAAATCTGCCTCATTTTCAAAACTGGCATTAATACTAACCTGTGAAATCTGAGAAAATTCTTCAAAGTGTCAGTAAGCCTTGTATGGTGGATGAAAGTGCTGTAATCCACTTGCTAACAACTCTGTAGTGAATAATTGTCGCATCCGACATGCATGAAGTGTGTTCGACATGGAATTTCACGGTGAGCGAATCCATGTAAATTACATGTCTAGTGGTTAGAACCCGCTCCAAGAGATTTTTGCCGTGAAATCGGCCTCATTTTTGAAACTGGCATTTCGAAAGTTCTGTGAAATCAGAGAAAAAGCTTCTAAGCATCAATATGCCTACTACTGTGATGAAAGTCCTGTAATCCACATGCAAACAACAGTGTAGTGTATTTTTGTCGAAACTTTTCTGCATGTAGCGTATTCGAAACACGTAATTTCACAGCGGGAGAATCAATGTAATTTACATTTCTATTGGGTTGAACAAGCTCCAACAGTTTTTTCCTTTGAAAACTGCCTGATTTCTGCAACAGCTGTAACAAAAAGCTGTGAACACGGAGTTAATGTTTCTAGGTGTAAATATGCCTTGTATGGTGGATGAAAGTTCTGTAATACACATGTACACAACTCATAAAAATGTTTGTCAAATCCGTGATATATGTAGCGTGTTCGGAACATGGACTTTCATGGTGAGGCAAACTATGTAAATTACATATCTATTGGTTAGAACACGCTCCAGGAGCATTTTACTGAAACATCTGCCTCAGTTTGGAAACTGGTGTTTTGAAAATACTGCAAAATCTGAGTAAATGCTTTTAGGTGACAATATGTCTTCAATGGGTTATTAAAGATGTGTAATTCACATGCTAAGAACTCAGCAGTGAATATTTGTTGAATCCGTGGTGCATGTACCGTTTTTGGAACACGGAAAGTTACGGTGATGGTATCTATGAAAATGAGATGTCTATTGGATAGAACATGCCCCAAGAGAATTTTTCTGTGGAAACTGCCTGATTTTGGTAACTGACTTTAGGAAAACCGGCGGAATCTAAGTAAATCTATCTAGGTGTAAATACAGCTTGTATTGTGGTTGAAAAATTGGTAATCCACATGCTCACGGTCATTAAATAATGTTTGTCGAAGCCGTGATGAATGTAACGTTTTCGGAACAAGGAATGTCTCGGTGAGTGAAGCTCTGAAAATAACAATTCTACTGGATAGAACTCGCTTGAATTGTATGCTTCTGCGAAAATTTCATGATTTTCGAAACTGGATGTAAGGAAAAACCTGCGAAATCAGAATAACTACTTCTAGGTGTAAATATGCCTTGTATTGTGGATGAAATTTCGGTAGTCCACATGCTCACACTCACTAAGAATCTTTGTCGAAATCGTGATGCATGTAAATTGTTAGGAATACGGAATGTCATAGTGAAGGTAAGAATGTAAGTTACATGTCTATTGGGTAGAACTCGCTTGAAGAGAATTTTTCTGCGAAATGTGCCTCATTTTGAAAACTGCCATTAGGAGAACCCTGTGAAATCTGAGAAAATGCATCTAAGTGTCAATATGCCTTGACTGGTGAATGAAATTCCGGTAAATCACATGTTAATAACAGTGTAGTAATTATTTGGTAAACCGTCATTCATGTAGCGCTTTTGGAAAATGGAATTTCACAGCAATGAAACTATGTAAATTACAATTCTATTGAGTAGAACGAGCTAGAAGAGAATTTTTCTGCGAAAATTGCATGATTATCGAATCTGAACTTTGGAAAAAGCTGCAAAAAGGGAGTAAATATTTGCAGGTGTAAGTGTGCCATTATGTTGCAAGAAAGTTCAGTAATCCCCATATTCACAACATATTAAAGAATCTTTTTCAAATCCGTGATGCATGTAGCGTGTTCAGAACGTGGAATTTCACGGTGATTGAAACAATGTAAATTAATTCTCTATTGGGTAGAACTCACTCCGAGAGAGTTTTTCTGCGAAAACTTCGTCATTTTTGAACCTGGCGTTTAGAAAACGCTGCAAAATCTGAGAAAATACTTCTAAGAATCAATATTCAATATATTGTGGTGAAAGTTTGGTAATAAACATACTACCAAATTTGTAGTGAATATTGTCGAATACTTTATGCATGTAACATGTTCGGAACATGGAATTTCACGGCCAGGGAATTTATGTAAATTACGTTTCCCTCGGTTAGAAAATCACTCCAAGAGATTTTTCCTGAGAAATCGGCCTGATTGTTGAAACTGGCGTTAGGAAAAACCTGCGAACCCAGATTACTAGATTCTCGGTGTACATCTGCCTTTTATGGTGGATGAAAGTTCGGTAATCCGCATGCTAATTACTCTGTAGTGAATATTTGTCGAATTCGAGATACGTGAAGTGTGTTCGGAACACAGAATATCACGGTGAGCGAATCTATGTTAAATATATATCTCTTGGGTAGAATTTGCTCTAAGAGTTTTTTCTGAGAAATCTGCCTCATTTTTGAACCTGGCGTTTGAAAATGTCTGCAAAGTCAGAGAAAATGCTTCAAAGTGTCAATATGACTTGTATTGTGATGCAAGATCGTAAAACCACATGCAAACAAATCTGTGGTGAATATTTTAAAAAGCATTATGCATGCAGTGTGATTATATCACGGAAAATCCGGGCGATGGAATCTATGTAAATTACACACCTATTGGTTAGAATTCGCTCCAAAACTTTTTCCCTAAGAAAACGTCCTGATTTTCCAAACTGGCATTAGGAAAAGCTGCAAATTCAGAGTTAATGTTTCTAGTTGTAAATATGCCATGTATGGTGGATGAAAGTTCTGTAATCTACATGTTCACAACTCATCCGAGAAAGTTTGTTGAAACCTTGATGCATGTAGCGTGTTCGGAAAATGGAATGTCACTGTGAGGGAAACTATGTAAATTACATTTCTATTGGGAAGTACTCGCTCCACGAGAATTTTTCTGCGAATCTGCCTCCTTTTCAAAACTGGCATTAGGAAAAACTTTCGAAATGTGAGAAAATGCCAACATGGCAGTTTTCAAATTGTCATCATGGCTTTTATGGTGGATGAAAGTTTGGTAATCTTTATGCTAACAACTCTGTAGTGAATATTTGTCGAATCCGTGATGCATGTAGCTTTTTCGGAACACGGAATTTCAGGATGACGGGTTCTATGTAATTTACATATCTATTGTGTAGAACACGCTCCTACAGTTTTTTCCTTTGGAAACTGCCTGATTTTCGAAACTGCTATTAGGAAATGTCTGCGAACTGAGTTTTAATGTTTCTAGGTGTCAATATGCATTGTATGGTGGATGAAAGTTTTGTAATACACATGTACACAACTCATTAAGAATGTATGTAAAATCCGTGATGCATGTAGCGCGTTCAAAACATGGACTGTCACGGTGAGGTAAACTATGTAAATTACATATCTATTGGTTACAACACGCTCCAGGAGCATTTTACTGGAAAATCTGCCTCAGTTTGGAAACTGGTGTTTTGAAAACGCTGCAAAATCTGAGTAAATGCTTTAAGGTGACAATATGTATTCAATGGGTTATTAATGATGTGTAATTCACATGCTAAGAACTCAGCAGTGAATATTTGTTGAATCCGTGGTGCATGTACCATTTTCGGAACACGGAATGTTATGGTGATGGTATCTATGAAATGAGATGTCTATTGGATAGAACATGCACCAAGAGAATTTTTCTGCGAATAATGCCTGATTTTGGTAACTGACGTTAGGAAAAACCGGCGAAATCTAAGTAAATGTATCTAGGTGTTATTATGGCTTGTATTGTGGTTGAAAAATCGGTAATCAACCTGCTCACGGTCATTAAATAATGTTTGTCGAAGCCGTGATGAATGTAACGTTTTCGGAACACGGAATGTCTCGGTGAGTGAAGCTCTGAAAATAACAATTCTGTTGGATAGAACACGCTTGAATTGAATGTTTCTGTGAAAAGTTCATGATTTTCGAATCTGGATGTTAGGAAAAACCTGCGAAATCAGAATAACTACTTCTAGGTGTAAATATGCCTTATATAGTGGATGAAAGTTCGGTAATCCACATGCTCACACTCATTAAAGAATGTTTGTCGAACTCGTGATGCATGTAATGTGTTCGGAATACGGAATGTCATAGTGAATTTAACAATGTAAGTTACATTTCTATAGGGTAGAACTCGCTTGAAGAATATTTTTCTGCGAAATGTGCCTCATGTAGAAAACTGCCATTAGGAGAACCCTGTGAAATCTGAGAAAATGCTTCTAAGTGTCAATATGCCTTGACTGGTGAATGAAATTCCGGTAAATCACATGTTAATAACAGTGTAGTAATTATTTTTTAAACCGTGATTCATGTAGCGCTTTTGGAAAATGGAATTTCACGGTAATGAAACTACGTAAATTACAATTCTATTGAGTAGAACGAGCTAGAAGAGAATTTTTTCTGCGAAAATTGCGTGATTATCGAATCTGAAGATTGGAAAAAGCTGCAAAAAGGGAGTAAATATTTGCAGGTGTAAGTGTGCCATTATGTTGCAAGAAAGTTCAGTAATCCCCATATTCACAACATATTAAAGAATCTTTTTCTAATCCGTGATGCATGTAGCGTGTTCAGAACGTGGAATTTCACGGTGATTGAAACAATGTAAATTACTTCTCTATTGGGTAGAACTCACTCCAGAGTGTTTTCTGTGAAAACTTCGTCATTTTTTGAACCTGGTGTTTAGAAAACGCTGCAAAATCTGAGAAAATACTTCTAAGAATCAATATTCAATGTATTGTGATGAAGTTCGGTAATCCACATGCTAACAAATTGTAGTGAATATTAGTCGAATCCTTTATGCATGTAACATGTACGGAACACGGAAATTCACGGCCTGGGAATTTATGTAAATTACATTTCCCTTGGTTAGAAATCACTCCAAGAGATTTTTCCTGAGAAATCGGCCTGATTTTCGAAACTGGCTTAGTAAAATCTGCGAACCCAGATTACTAGATTCTCGGTGTACATCTGCCTTTTATGGTGGATGAAAGTTCGGTAATCCGCATGCTAACTATTCTGTAGAGAATATTTGTCGAATCCGTGATGCATGTAGCTTTTTCGGAACACGGAATTTCACGATGACGGGTTCTATGTAAATTGCATGTTCTATTGGGTATAAATCCATGCAAGAGGATTTTTCTGTGGAAACTGCATGGTTTTAGAGACTGTACATTTGGAGAATACTACTAAATCAGAATAAAATTTCTACGTATAAATATGCACTGTAAGGTGGATTAAAGTACGTTAATACACATGTTCACAACTCATTAAAGAATGTTTGTTTAATCCGTGGTGCATGTAACGAGTTCAGAACACAGAATATCACGGTGAATGGAAGTAGGGAAATTACCTATCTTTTGGGTAGAACTGGCTCCAAGAGCATTTTTCTGCCAAATCTGCCTCATTTTCAAAACTGGCTTTCAAACTAAAGTGTGAAATCTGAGAAATTCTTCAAAGTGTCAGCAATGTTTTCACTGGTGGATGAAAGTGCTGTAATCCACTCGCTAACAACTCTGCAGTGAATATTTGTCACACCCAAGATGCATGTAGCGTGTTCGGAACATGGAATTTGATGGTGAGCGAATCCATGTAAATTACATGTCTATTAGTTAGAACCCGCTCCAAGAGATTTTTTGCCGTGAAATCAGTCTCATTTTCGAAACTGGCATTTGGAAAACTCTGTGAAATCACAGAAAATGCTGCTACTGATTACTATATGCCTTCTATAGTGAGAAAGTCCTGTAATCCACATGCAAGAAACTCTCTAGTGTATTTTTGTCGAATCTTTTCTGGCATGTAGCATGATCGAAACACGTAATTTCACAGCGGGAGAATCTATGTAATTTACATATCTATTGGGTAGAACACGCTCCAACAATTTTTTCCTTTGAAAACTGCCTGATTTTCGAAACTGCTATTAGGAAATGCCTGCAAACTCAGTGTTAATGTTTCTAGGTGTCAATATGCCTTGTATGGTGGATGAAAGATTTGTAACACACATGTACACAACTCAGTAAGAATGTATGTAAAATCCGTGATGCATGTAGCGCCTTTCGGATCATGGACTGTCACGGTGAGGCAAACTATGTAAATTACATATCTATTGGTTAGAACACGCTCCAGGAGCATTTTACTGAAAAATCTGCCACAGTTTGAAAACTGTTGTTATGAAAAGGCTGCAAAATCTGAGTAAATGCTTTAAGGTGACAATACGTCTTCAATGGGTTTTTAAAGATGTGTAATTCACATGCTAAGAACTCAGCAGTGAATATTTGTTGAATCCGTGGTGCATGGACCGTTTTCGGAACACGGAATGTTACGGTGAAGGTATCTATGAAAATGAGATGTCTATTGGATAGAACATGCACCAAGAGAATTTTTCTGCGAAAACTGCCTGATTTTCATAACTGACTTTAGGAAAACCTACGAAATGTAAGTAAATGTTTCTAGGTGTAAATACGCCTTGTATTGTGGTTGAAAAATCGGTAATCCACATGCTCACGGTCATTAAATAATGTTTGTCGAAGCCGTGATGAATGTAACGTTTTCGGAACACGGAATGTCTCAGTGAGTGAACCTCTGAAAATAACAGTTCTGCTGGATAGAATTCGCTTGAATTGAATGTTACTGTGAAAAGTTCATGATTTTCGAATCTGGATGTTAGGAAAAACCTGTGAAATCAGAATAACTACTTCTAGGTGTAAATATGCCTTGTATGGTGGATGAAAGTTCGGTAATCCACATGCTCACACTCATTAAAGAATGTTTGTCGAACTCGTGATGCATGTAAACTGTTCGGAATACGGAATGTCTTAGTGAAGGTAACAATGTAAGTTACATGTCTATTGGGTAGAACTCGCTTGAAGAGAATTTTTCTGCGAAATGTGCCTCATTTTGAAAACTGCCATTAGGAGAACCCTGTGAAATCTGAAAAAATGCTTCTAAGTGTCAATATGCCTTGACTGGTGAATGAAAGTCCGGTAATCCACATGTTAATAACAGTGTAGTAATTATTTTTTAAACCGTGATTCATGTAGCGCTTTTGGAAAATGGAATTTCACGGTAATGAAACTATGTAAATTACAATTCTATTCAGTAGAACGAGCTAGAAGAGGATTTTTCTGCGAAAATGGCATGATTATCGAATCTGAAATTTGGAAAAAGCTGCAAAAAGGGAGTAAATATTTGCAGGTGTAAGTGTGCCATTATGTTGCAAGAAAGTTCAAATCCACATATTCACAACATATTAAAGAATCTTTTTCTAATCCGTGATGCATGTAGCGTGTTCAGAACGTGGAATTCACGGTGATTGAAACAATGTAAATTACTTCTCTATTGGGTAGAACTCGCTCCGAGAGTGTTTTTCTGCGAAAACTTCGTCATTTTTGAACCTGGCGTTTAGAAAACGCTGCAAAATCTGAGAAAATACATCTAAGAATCAATATTAAATGTATTGTGATGAAAGTTCTGTAATCCACATGCTAACAAATTTGTAGTGATATATAGTCGAATCCTATGCATGTAACATGTCGGAACACGGAATTTCACGCCAGGGAATTTATTAAATTACATTTCCCTTGGTTAGAAATCACTCCAAAAGATTTTTCCTGAGAAATCGGCCTGATTTTGAAACTGGCTTTAGGAAAATCTGCGAACCCAGATTACTAGATTCTCGGTGTACATC